>NC_060185.1:94749779-94764779 GCF_021184085.1 Oncorhynchus gorbuscha | reverse complement strand
TGATTCCATGGGAGGGTAATAGAGACCTGAAACAGTGATTCCATGGGAGGGTAATAGAGACCTGAAACAGTGATTCCATGGGAGGGTAATAGAGACCTGAAACAGTGATTCCATGGGAGGGTAATAGAGACCTGAAACAGTGATTCCATGGGAGGGTAATAGAAACCTGAAACAGTGATTCCATGGGAGGGTAATAGAGATATGAAACAGTGATTCCATGGGAGGGTAATAGAGACCTGAAACAGTGATTCCATGGGAGGGTAATAGAGACCTGAAACAGTGATTCCATGGGAGGGTAATAGAGACCTGAAACAGTGATTCCATGGGAGGGTAATAGAGAACTGAAACAGTGATTCCATGGGAGGGTAATAGAGACCTGAAACAGTGATTCCCTGGGAGGGTAATAGAGACCTGAAACAGTGATTCCATGGGAGGTAATAGAGACCTGAAACAGTGATTCCATGGGAGGGTAATAGAGATATGAAACTGATTCCATGGGAGAGTAATAGAGACCTGAAACAGTGATTCCATGGGAGGGTAATAGAGACCTAAAACAGTGATTCCATGGGAGGGTAATAGAGATATGAAACAGTGATTCCATGGGAGGGTAATAGAGATACGAAACAGTTTGACAGATGAATATTATACTCGTGGTGGTTGGCTTTTTCTTCCATTTTTGACAGCAATGGGAGAGTCGATATTTGACCCTAACTAGGCGTATGTCACAAGTCACAACTTCACAGGAAAGCTGTTTGAATGTCAAACCATTTTTTTAAATCAAAATTAGTTTTTGGGCAGAAATGCCTTCTCGAACTTATAAACTTTCATGTGCCTAAATATCATTCAACTTGTATGCCATCTATAAATAAGAATATACAGTAATTGTTAAATTACGAGCCTAGTTGGTTTGGCCACAGAAAAAGAGAGCATCCTTCCCGCTAGCCATGATTGGCTGAGATGAGTTTGGATTGGTCTACCATATTGCGCGCCCCTGTCTATTGGAGCTGATCAGTATGTCTAGGTAATCGTGTCGAAAGCGGCTTTAAAAAAATAAATATGTTTTGCGTAGTAAAACTGCATAAACCTAATGTCAAGTTAAAGTGTACTGTTAGCTAGCTGGCTGGCTAGCTAGCTAACGAGCCAGCCATTCAATTGCTGCCAGAAGCACAGTTACAGTCACCAACACTCTGGATAACATGTGTCTGTAAGTAGCTAGCCAATGATAGCCAGTTAGCTTGGGTGCTTGACTATAGTTGTGAGGTCAGAGCTTTCAGAACAACCCCGGCCTACTTGTCGTCGAGTGTTCGCTCTGAACGCGAAACCACAGATAGAGCGATAGGGCAAGTAATGTTCAGTGAGCTGTTCTCTCTCTCTTAGATGTCTGGAAGTAGCTGGCAAGTTAGTACAGAATGCACGGATCATCCCTTAAAGAGATGGGTGGGGCTAAAGCGTAAGAGGGTGTGAACAATGCTGAATGGATGGGGCTAAAGCGTAAGAGGGTGTGAACAATGTTAAATGGGTGTAGACAAACAGGGCTCTCCAGTAGTAATACCAAAACATTGAAAGATGGTTTTCTCAAAAGTAACTTTTCAACTTACTAATTACTTTCCCATTGTTTCCTCAAATGCAGTGGTTGATATACCATTTTGTAGCTCTGTTTCTACTTTTATCCAATGTAAAAAACAGACATTCAAATGTTGCCACATAAGCCCGAATCCAGTTGGTGATTCATATATAGGCCAATTTTTTTTTTTTGCACCTACAATATGAGAACAATGTTGATGTAAATATCAACTTTTTTTTCCTTTATTTAACCAGGCAAGTCAGTTAATTAAGAACAAATTCTTATGTTCAATGACAGCCTGGGAACAGTGGGTTAACTGGTCTAGGAACGGTGGGTTAACTGGTCTAGGAACGGTGGGTTAACTGGTCTAGGAACGGTGGGTTAACTGGTCTAGGAACGGTGGGTTAACTGGTCTAGGAACGGTGGGTTAACTGGTCTAGGAACGGTGGGTTAACTGGTCTAGGAACAGTGGGTTAACTGGTCTAGGAACAGTGGGTTAACTGGTCTAGGAACAGTGGGTTAACTGTCAGCTCAGGGATTTGAACTTGCAACCTTCCGGTTACTAGTCCAACGCTCTAACCACTAGGCTACCTGTCAGCTCAGGGATTTGAACTTGCAACCTTCCGGTTACTAGTCCAATGCTCTAACCACTAGGCTACCCTGCCGCCCCAACTTGACTGGAGGTACACAACACACTCTTCGGTTCTCGTCATGAGCCATCCGGATGTTACAAAATCACACTACAAGCCAAAGACTTAAAACACTTAAATGACAAGAGTAACTCCTGACATACCGGATTTTTAACAGGGTCGATAGCAATTAAATTCTCAAAGTGTAAGGATCGACACTGGTAGACGAGAAGCAGGTACAGGGAGAACAGTAAATGAACAAGGGACATGGAACAGGACAGGAGCAGCGTCTGGACAGGGGGGAAATAATGACATCAATGCTGACACAGGGAACAAACGGAGGAGCACACAGATGTGGAGGGAGAAATCAACAAGGTAATGGAGCCCAGGTGAGTCGCAATGATGGTGACAGGTGTGCATAAGGAAGGACAGTCAGGTGACTACCTCATAAAGCTGGTTGAGAGAATGCCAAGAGCGTGCGAAGCCGTCATCAAGGCAAAGGGTGGCTATTTGAAGAATCTGAAATATAAAATATATAATATATAAAATATATAAAATATATTTTTACTTGTTTACCACTTTTAAAACACTTTTTGGGTTACTACATGATTCCATAAGTGTTATTTCATCCCTGTGATGTCTTCCCTATTATTCCATAACGTAGAAAATAGTAAAAATACAGAAAAACCCTTGTCCAAACTTTTGACTGGTACTGCATTTGTAGGGGGTGATGCGTTTTTCAATAGGGCAAATCAGGTATCTGATATTGAGTCAGACATGTAAATCCTGCAAGTGTGCCCTTTTTGGCAATTAGGCTACACTTTACAATATGACTCAACTCTGACTGACCACAACATCTATCGGTGGTCTAAACAAATTGGGGGATTTTTCACACCTAGCCAAGCTATTAGACCAGCCTTTTTGTAAATGAATGGAGGTGTGAATGTTTCTGTCCTAGAGTCTCTCTCCTCTTGAGCCCTGCATCGGAGCATTGTGTTAATCAAATCAAATCACATTGTATTTGTCACATACACATGGTTAGCAGATGTTAATGCGAGTGTAGCGAAATGCTTGTGCTTCTAGTTCCGACAATGCAGTAATAACCAACAAGTAATCTAACTAACAATTCCAAAACTACTGTCTTATACACACAAGTGTAGGGGGATAAAGAATATGTACATAAAGATATATTAATGAGTGATGGTACAGAGCGGCATAGGCAAGAGACAGTAGATGGTATTGAGTGCAGTATATACATATGAGATGAGTATGTAAACAAAGTGGCATAGTTTAAAGTGGCTAGTGATACATGTATTACATAAAGATGCAGTAGATGATGTAGAGTACAGTATATACGTATACATATGAGATGAATAATGTAGGGTATGTAAACATTATATTAGGTAGCATTGTTTAAAGTGGCTATTACAGTAGCGCAAATACACTTGATATGTGGACTGACAATTATTTTTTTAACACAAAAAAAAGATTGTTACCTTGCATCCCATTACATAAACGAATAGTGGATGTCATTCAGCACGGATAGTGGGACAGCGCAGCTCAGTACGGAAGATAACGTTAAGACGATAGAATACTTGTGGATCTTGTTGATTTCCTCTATCGCTCTCAAGAGGCCTACTGTCCACCTGGTATTTGTGGGGTTCCAGACGATAAAGAGTCCTCTACAGACGGATGTGTGGTTCAGGAGGATAAAGAGTCCTCTACAGATGGATGTGTGGTTTCAGATGATAAAGAGTCCTCTACAGATGGATGTGTGGTTCAGGAGGATAAAGAGTCCTCTACAGATGGATGGGTGGTTCAGGAGGATAAAGAGTCCTCTACAGATGGATGTGTGGTTCAGGAGGATAAAGAGTCCTCTACAGATGGATGTGTGGTTCAGGAGGATAAAGAGTCATCTACAGATGGATGTGTGGTTTCAGATGATAAAGAGTCCTCTATAGATGGATGTGTGGTTTCAGATGATAAAGAGTCCTCTATAGATGGATGTGTGGTTTCAGGAGGATAAAGAGTCCTCTATAGATGGATGTGTGGTTTCAGATGATAAAGAGTCCTCTATAGATGGATGTGTGGTTTCAGGAGGATAAAGAGTCCTCTACAGATGGATGTGTGGTTCAGGAGGATAAAGAGTCCTCTACAGATGGATGTGTGGTTTCAGAGAGAGCTTCGACCAGGCACGGTAGATGGCATAATTTTTCTGCACAGCAATTTGAAGAAATCCACCTGAAGAATGAACTGTTGTTGAAGTTATTTTTCTTAGTCTGTTTATTTGTTGTCTAATATTATAAGGCTCTATAAAGCGATTTTAGATATTAATGTGCCGCATTGCATTGTGAAAATAAAAATATATAGTTATTTTTAGCCAAATGTTGAATAGACATGCAGACAAATTAATTAATGAAGGAAAAGAGGAATAATAGCCTGCTGTCTGTAGTCATAAAAACAATTAGGCTAAATAAATGTGTGTTATTTTGTTGGGTAATGGATCGGCTCTCGGAACTCATTAAGAGGCCGCTTCTATCTTCATTATAATCATTCATTCAGAAGGTTAAAGCCATAGGTATTAGGCCTGCAGTAAATACAATTAAATTACCAGTTTTATTTTTCATTAGGTTATAATAATCCATGCCTTCTGGGAATGTTATGAGGTCTAAAAGTTATGGGCGGAGTTCGAAAGTTGGCTGTCAGAAGTATTACAATGTCCTTCTTATCCGTCTGTCCTTAAATCATCTGTCCTAAACCATCTGTCCTAATCCATCTGTCCTAATCCATCTGTCCTAATCCGTCTGACTGCATATATCAAGACGTGGCATTGTCCTATGGGTTGGACGATACTTTTCTCGTCAATCATCTTTAAGTATACTTTTCTCGTCAATCATCTTTAAGTATACTTTTCTCGTCAATCATCTTTAAGTATACTTTTCTTGTTAAACTGGAAATCCACCAATGTCAATCTTTATATGCTTTATTATGTAAATGTTGAACGTTTGTGGGGCGACGGAGAGAAACAAAATGGTGCAGTTTGAGGCCATGTGGCGGAAAATGATGTGGGCACTGGAGATGGGGTTGTGAGCAGGTGGGTCTGGGCAGGGGGTGATGTAGTTGATGGGGTTGTGAGCAGGTGGGTCTGGGCAGGGGGTGATGTAGTTGATGGGATTGTGAGCAGGTGGGTCTGGGCAGGGGGTGATGTAGTTGATGGGGTTGTGAGCAGGTGGGTCTGGGCAGGGGGTGATGTAGTTGATGGGGTTGTGAGCAGGTGGGTCTGGGCAGGGGGTGATGTAGTTGATGGGGTTGTGAGCAGGTGGGTCTGGGCAGGGGTTTATGTCGTTGATGGGGTTGTGAGCAGGTGGGTCTGGGCAGGGGGTGATGTAGTTGATGGGGTTGTGAGCAGGTGGGTCTGGGCAGGGGGTGATGTAGTTGATGGGGTTGTGAGCAGGTGGGTCTGGGCAGGGGTTTATGTCGTTGATGGGGTTGTGAGCAGGTGGGTCTGGGCAGTGGGTGATGTAGTTGATGGGGTTGTGAGCAGGTGGGTCTGGGCAGGGGGTGATGTAGTTGATAGGGTTGTGAGCAGGTGGGTCTGGGCAGGGGTTTATGTCGTTGATGGGGTTGTGAGCAGGTGGGTCTGGGCAGGGGGTGATGTAGTTGATGGGGTTGTGAGCAGGTGGGTCTGGGCAGGGGGTGATGTAGTTGATGGGGTTGTGAGCAGGTGGGTCTGGGCATGGGGTTGATGTAGTTGATGGGGTTGTGAGCAGGTGGGTCTGGGCAGGGGGTGATGTAGTTGATGGGGTTGTGAGCAGGTGGGTCTGGGCAGGGGGTGATGTAGTTGATGGGGTTGTGAGCAGGTGGGTCTGGGCAGGGGGTGATGTAGTTGATGGGGTTGTGAGCAGGTGGGTCTGGGCAGGGGGTGATGTAGTTGATGGGGTTGTGAGCAGGTGGGTCTGGGCAGGGGGTGATGTAGTTGATGGGGTTGTGAGCAGGTGGGTCTGGGCAGGGGTTGATGTAGTTGATGGGGTTGTGAGCAGGTGGGTCTGGGCAGGGGGTGATGTAGTTGATGGGGTTGTGAGCAGGTGGGTCTGGGCAGGGGGTGATGTAGTTGATGGGGTTGTGAGCAGGTGGGTCTGGGCAGGGGTGATGTAGTTGATGGGGTTGTGAGCAGGTGGGTCTGGGCAGTGGGTGATGTAGTTGATGGGGTTGTGAGCAGGTGGGTCTGGGCAGGGGGTGATGTAGTTGATGGGGTTGTGAGCAGGTGGGTCTGGGCAGGGGTTTGATGTAGTTGATGGGGTTGTGAGCAGGTGGGTCTGGGCAGGGGGTGATGTAGTTGATGGGGTTGTGAGCAGGTGGGTCTGGGCAGGGGGTGATGTAGTTGATGGGGTTGTGAGCAGGTGGGTCTGGGCAGGGGGTGATGTAGTTGATGGGGTTGTGAGCAGGTGGGTCTGGGCAGGGTTGATGTGAGCAGTTGATGGGGTTGTGAGCAGGTGGGTCTGGGCAGGGGTGATGTAGTTGATGGGGTTGTGAGCAGGTGGGTCTGGGCAGGGGGTGATGTAGTTGATGGGGTTGTGAGCAGGTGGGTCTGGGCAGGGGGGGTGATGTAGTTGATGGGGTTGTGAGCAGGTGGGTCTGGGCAGGGGGTGATGTAGTTGATGGGGTTGTGAGCAGGTGGGTCTGGGCAGGGGTGATGTAGTTGATGGGGTTGTGAGCAGGTGGGTCTGGGCAGGGGGTGATGTAGTTGATGGGGTTGTGAGCAGGTGGGTCTGGGCAGGGGGTGGGGTGATGTAGTTGATGGGGTTGTGAGCAGGTGGGTCTGGGCAGGGGGTGATGTAGTTGATGGGGTTGTGAGCAGGTGGGTCTGGGCAGGGGGTGATGTAGTTGATGGGGTTGTGAGCAGGTGGGTCTGGGCAGGGGGTGATGTAGTTGATAGGGTTGTGAGCAGGTGGGTCTGGGCAGGGGGTGATGTAGTTGATAGGGTTGTGAGCAGGTGGGTCTGGGCAGGGGTGATGTAGTTGATAGGGTTGTGAGCAGGTGGGTCTGGGCAGGGGTGATGTGAGTTGATAGGGTTGTGAGCAGGTGGGTCTGGGCAGGGGTTTATGTCGTTGATGGGGTTGTGAGCAGGTGGGTCTGGGCAGGGGTTTATGTCGTTGATGGGGTTGTGAGCAGGTGGGTCTGGGCAGGGGTTTATGTCGTTGATGGGGTTGTGAGCAGGTGGGTCTGGGCAGGGGGTGATGTAGTTGATGGGGGTGATGTATGTCGTTGATGGGGTTGATGGGGTTGTGAGCAGGTGGGTCTGGGCAGGGGGGGGTGATGTAGTTGATGGGGTTGTGAGCAGGTGGGTCTGGGCAGGGGGTGATGTAGTTGATGGGGTTGTGAGCAGGTGGGTCTGGGCAGGGGTTTATGTCGTTGATGGGGTTGTGAGCAGGTGGGTCTGGGCAGTGGGCAGGGGTGATGTAGTTGATGGGGTTGTGAGCAGGTGGGTCTGGGCAGGGGGGGGTGATGTAGTTGATGGGGTTGTGAGCAGGTGGGTCTGGGCAGGGGGTGATGTAGTTGATGGGGTTGTGAGCAGGTGGGTCTGGGCAGGGGGTGATGTAGTTGATGGGGTTGTGAGCAGGTGGGTCTGGGCAGGGGTGATGTAGTTGATGGGGTTGTGAGCAGGTGGGTCTGGGCAGGGGGTGATGTAGTTGATGGGGTTGTGAGCAGGTGGGTCTGGGCAGGGGTTTATGTCGTTGATGGGGTTGTGAGCAGGTGGGTCTGGGCAGGGGGTGATGTAGTTGATGGGGTTGTGAGCAGGTGGGTCTGGGCAGGGGTGATGTAGTTGATGGGGTTGTGAGCAGGTGGGTCTGGGCAGGGGGTGATGTAGTTGATGGGGTTGTGAGCAGGTGGGTCTGGGCAGGGGGTGATGTAGTTGATGGGGTTGTGAGCAGGTGGGTCTGGGCAGGGGTGATGTAGTTGATGGGGTTGTGAGCAGGTGGGTCTGGGCAGGGGGTGATGTAGTTGATGGGGTTGTGAGCAGGTGGGTCTGGGCAGGGGTTGATGTAGTTGATGGGGTTGTGAGCAGGTGGGTCTGGGCAGGGGGTGATGTAGTTGATGGGGTTGTGAGCAGGTGGGTCTGGGCAGGGGGTGATGTAGTTGATGGGGTTGTGAGCAGGTGGGTCTGGGCAGGGGTTGATGTCGTTGATGGGGTTGTGAGCAGGTGGGTCTGGGCAGGGGGTGATGTAGTTGATGGGGTTGTGAGCAGGTGGGTCTGGGCAGGGGGGTGATGTAGTTGATGGGGTTGTGAGCAGGTGGGTCTGGGCAGGGGGTGATGAGCAGGTTGATGGGGTTGTGAGCAGGTGGGTCTGGGCAGGGGGTGATGTAGTTGATGGGGTTGTGAGCAGGTGGGTCTGGGCAGGGGTGATGTAGTTGATGGGGTTGTGAGCAGGTGGGTCTGGGCAGGGGGTGATGTAGTTGATGGGGTTGTGAGCAGGTGGGTCTGGGCAGGGGTGATGTAGTTGATGGGGTTGTGAGCAGGTGGGTCTGGGCAGGGGGTGATGTAGTTGATGGGGTTGTGAGCAGGTGGGTCTGGGCAGGGGGTGATGTAGTTGATGGGGTTGTGAGCAGGTGGGTCTGGGCAGGGGTGATGTAGTTGATGGGGTTGTGAGCAGGTGGGTCTGGGCAGGGGTTTATGTAGTTGATGGGGTTGTGAGCAGGTGGGTCTGGGCAGGGGTTATGTAGTTGATGGGGTTGTGAGCAGGTGGGTCTGGGCAGGGGGTGATGTAGTTGATGGGGTTGTGAGCAGGTGGGTCTGGGCAGGGGGTGATGTAGTTGATGGGGTTGTGAGCAGGTGGGTCTGGGCAGGGGGTGATGTAGTTGATGGGGTTGTGAGCAGGTGGGTCTGGGCAGGGGGTGATGTAGTTGATGGGGTTGTGAGCAGGTGGGTCTGGGCAGGGGGTGATGTAGTTGATGGGGTTGGGGTTGAGCAGGTGGGTCTGGGCAGGGGGTGATGTAGTTGATGGGGTTGTGAGCAGGTGGGTCTGGGCAGGGGTTGATGTCGTTGATGGGGTTGTGAGCAGGTGGGTCTGGGCAGGGGGTGATGTCGTTGATGGGGTTGTGAGCAGGTGGGTCTGGGCAGGGGGTTGATGTAGTTGATGGGGTTGTGAGCAGGTGGGTCTGGGCAGGGGGTGATGTAGTTGATGGGGTTGTGAGCAGGTGGGTCTGGGCAGGGGGTGATGTGAGTTGATGGGGTTGTGAGCAGGTGGGTCTGGGCAGGGGTTTATGTCGTTGATGGGGTTGTGAGCAGGTGGGTCTGGGCAGGGGGTGATGTAGTTGATGGGGTTGTGAGCAGGTGGGTCTGGGCAGGGGGTGATGTAGTTGATGGGGTTGTGAGCAGGTGGGTCTGGGCAGGGGTTTATGTCGTTGATGGGGTTGTGAGCAGGTGGGTCTGGGCAGGGGGTGATGTAGTTGATGGGGTTGTGAGCAGGTGGGTCTGGGCAGGGGTTTATGTCGTTGATGGGGTTGTGAGCAGGTGGGTCTGGGCAGGGGGTGATGTAGTTGATGGGGTTGTGAGCAGGTGGGTCTGGGCAGGGGGTGATGTAGTTGATGGGGTTGTGAGCAGGTGGGTCTGGGCAGGGGTTTATGTCGTTGATGGGGTTGTGAGCAGGTGGGTCTGGGCAGGGGGTGATGTAGTTGATGGGGTTGTGAGCAGGTGGGTCTGGGCAGGGGTGATGTAGTTGATGGGGTTGTGAGCAGGTGGGTCTGGGCAGGGGTGATGTAGTTGATGGGGTTGTGAGCAGGTGGGTCTGGGCAGGGGGGTTTATGTCGTTGATGGGGTTGTGAGCAGGTGGGTCTGGGCAGGGGGTGATGTAATTGATGGGGTTGTGAGCAGGTGGGTCTGGGCAGGGGTTTATGTCGTTGATGGGGTTGTGAGCAGGTGGGTCTGGGCAGGGGGTGATGTAGTTGATGGGGTTGTGAGCAGGTGGGTCTGGGCAGGGGGTGATGTAGTTGATGGGGTTGTGAGCAGGTGGGTCTGGGCAGGGGGTGATGTAGTTGATGGGGTTGTGAGCAGGTGGGTCTGGGTAGGGGTTTATGTCGTTGATGGGGTTGTGAGCAGGTGGGTCTGGGCAGGGGGTGATGTAGTTGATGGGGTTGTGAGCAGGTGGGTCTGGGCAGGGGGTGATGTAGTTGATGGGGTTGTGAGCAGGTGGGTCTGGGCAGGGAGTGATGTAGTTGTCGTTTGTATGTGTATGTTTTCTATTGTCTAAAAATATAAAGGATTACAAAAAAGGAAAAATTACAAGTTTGCAACAATCATGTGATTATTCATTATGAATAGAATGTATTTATCTAATTTATATTCTTCCTTGTAACCTCAATTTTTTTTTTTTTGTTTACCTTAATTTAACTTGGCAAGTCAGTTAAGAACAAATTCTTATTTACAATGATGGCCTCGGAACAGTGGGTTAAATGGTCTAGGAACAGTGGGTTAACTGGTCTAGGAACAGTGGGTTAACTGGTCTAGGAACAGTGGGTTAAATAGGTCTAGGAACAGTGGGTTAACTGGTCTAGGAACAGTGGGTTAAATAGGTCTAGGAACAGTGGGTTAACTGGTCTAGGAACAGTGGGTTAACTGGTCTAGGAACAGTGGGTTAACTGGTCTAGGAACAGTGGGTTAACTGGTCTAGGAACAGTGGGTTAACTGGTCTAGGAACAGTGGGTTAAATAGGTCTAGGAACAATGGGTTAAATAGGTCTAGGAACAGTGGTTTAACTGGTCTAGGAACAGTGGGTTAACTGGTCTAGGAACAGTGGGTTAAATAGGTCTAGGAACAGTGGGTTAACTGGTCTAGGAACAGTGGGTTAACTAGTCTAGGAACAGTGGGTTAACTGGTCTAGGAACAGTGGGTTAACTGGTCTAGGAACAGTGGGTTAACTGGTCTAGGAACAGTGGGTTAACTGGTCTAGGAACAATGGGTTAAATAGGTCTAGGAACAGTGGTTTAACTGGTCTAGGAACAGTGGGTTAACTGGTCTAGGAACAGTGGGTTAAATAGGTCTAGGAACAGTGGGTTAACTGGTCTAGGAACAGTGGGTTAACTGGTCTAGGAACAGTGGGTTAACTGGTCTAGGAACAGTGGGTTAACTGGTCTAGGAACAGTGGGTTAACTGGTCTAGGAACAGTGGGTTAACTGGTCTAGGAACAGTGGGTTAACTGGTCTAGGAACAATGGGTTAAACAGGTCTAGGAACAGTGGTTTAACTGGTCTAGGAACAGTGGGTTAACTGGTCTAGGAACAGTGGGTTAAATAGGTCTAGGAACAGTGGGTTAACTGGTCTAGGAACAGTGGGTTAACTGGTCTAGGAACAGTGTGTTAACTGGTCTAGGAACAGTGGGTTAACTGGTCTAGGAACAGTGGGTTAACTGGTCTAGGAACAGTGGGTTAACTGGTCTAGGAACAGTGGGTTAACTGGTCTAGGAACAGTGGGTTAACTGGTCTAGGAACAATGGGTTAAACAGGTCTAGGAACAGTGGTTTAACTGGTCTAGGAACAGTGGGTTAACTGGTCTAGGAACAGTGGGTTAACTGGTCTAGGAACAGTGGGTTAACTGGTCTAGGAACAGTGGGTTAACTGGTCTAGGAACAGTGGGTTAACTGGTCTAGGAACAGTGGGTTAACTGGTCTAGGAACAGTGGGTTAACTGGTCTAGGAACAGTGGGTTAACTGGTCTAGGAACAGTGGGTTAACTGGTCTAGGAACAGTGGATTAACTGCATTGTTCAAGGACAGAACAACAGATTGTTTACCTTGTCAGCTCGGGGGTTTGATCTTGCAACCTTCCGGTTACTAGACTAACGCTCTAACCACTACGCTACCTAAATAATTGAACACAACCACACACACAACATGAGCAGATGAACTTGGTCAAATTATGTATTTATTAAAGACTATTGGAATGAATGTTGGTACTTATTTGTTATGATCAAAAGCCATGAATGAGTGAGTCACTGAACTTTATGCTAACAAATATAGCTTTATGCTACAAAATAGCCTTATAAATCAGGCCAAGCTTAAACAAACATATTAAATAGCCTAAATAAACTAGAACATTTCCTAAATAAATGAGGTAGCTCAGGTCTTGAAAATATGGTCAACCTTTTTTCCCCTTTTGTTATCTTCACTGTACTCTCTTTCAGGCAGTTTCTTCTTCACATCAGCAAAATAAAATACCTCCAGGCAACCTTGATTGTTTGGAGTCCCTGACACATACTGTATGTCTCCTGTCTGAGCCAATGAATTGCAACTCCACTTTGTACCTGTATTGTCGTTTTGCCTTACGGAGGGCATAGTTGGACTGTCTGCACTGTACAATGTTCCCAGTCACCTTGCCTTTTTTTTTATGTGGTGGTTCGCGCTTTCAGTTCTAGGCGCTAGGTGTGGTGAGATTGCAGGGGATATCTTTGTTTAGTCTATATGGCTGCATTATACAATCTTCAAAAGTACATTTCTTAACACCGTTTTCCTTTCCTTTGCTTTCAATGGAAATTAAGTCATATTTCACGATGTAAGACTTGAGCTATTCACCTTCTGAAAACTACAGACAATTACTTTTGACTATCCATGTTAAACTCTAACAAGAATGTCATAGTGCAATCAAAACTGATTTTAGCTATTAGAGGGCCCTTGCAGTTATGCCAGCACTCCACCTGTGCCATTAAGGCCCAGACCTTTAGGCAGATACCAAATTAAAGGATACAATAGCACTGCTAATGGAAGACTTCTGTTGCTAAGAAAAAAGAGAAACACCATGCCTACTCCACCCACAACGCCTACTCCACCCACAACGCCTACTCCACCCACAACGCCTACTCCACCCACAACGCCTACTCCACCCACAACGCCTACTCCACCCACAACGCCTACTCCACCCACAAAGACTACTCCAACCACAACGCCTACTCCACCCACAACGCCTACTCCACCCACAACGCCTCCACCACCCACAACGCCTACTTCACCCACAACGCCTACTCCACCCACAGCGCCTACTCCACCCACAACGCCTACTCCACCCACAACGCCTACTCCACCCACAACGCCTACTCCACCCATGCTCTATCAATCATGATGGTCTTGTAAGTATATATGCAAAGCTTGATTTCATATAATAAAACAATGTCTACTGCTCACTGAAAACATAGTTGTTTGTTTTTTAACAGACAGACAGACAGACAGACAGACAGACAGACAGACAGACAGACAGACAGACAGACAGACAGACAGACAGACAGACAGACAGACAGACAGACAGACAGACAGACAGACAGACAGATAGATAGATAGATAGATAGATAGATAGATAGATAGATAGATAGATAGATAGATAGATAGATAGATAGATAGATAGATAGATAGATAGATAGATAGATAGATAGATAGATAGATAGATAGATAGATAGATAGATACTGCTACAAACAAAATCTGCTACTTTGTAGTGATATATACAGTATAAACCCTCTCATGGTCTCATGTGTTCTACTGGTCATTAATCCATAGCTCTACGTTTTCCAGCCTAAGGCTTAGTGGCCTCTTCTCCCTCCTTCCTGCTAGGAGATTGAGAACGCAATAGGGGGCAGAGGATCTTTCAGAATACCAATTGGCCGTTCTGGAGGGGGTGGAACGAGGCATCTTGATTATAGATTTTGTCTGATGTGTTTATTTTTTGTATTTTTTTTCTCCTTGAGAAGTGATGTGGAGGCTTGGAGGGTTGAAGGGTTGAAAGTTTGGAAGAAAAGTGGTCTTTTCTATTGTAGGAAAGCAGAGTTGTCATCATATTGCATTTTGCTGATCCTAAATACTGTAGATGGGGAAACTAAGTAGTGATGTTATGCAGGTGTTTCTGTAGTTCCAATGCTTCTCAAACACAGTGAGTATAGGCTTGGGGAGAGGGGAATGAAATGCTTTTACAATATCATTGGCCTCCCAACTGATTGGCCTCCCAAATGAAAAGTGAGTGACTGTTTTCTCTTTAGTCTTTACAAAGTAGCACGGCACTCTTCAACAGAGTAGCACAACACCCTTCAACAGAGTAGACAACACCCTTCAACAGAGTAGACAACACCCTTCAACAGAGTAGAGCAACACCCTTCAACAGAGTAGACAACACCCTTCAACAGAGTAGACAACACCCTTCAACAGAGTAGACAACACCCTTCAACAGAGTAGAGCAACACCCTTCAACAGAGTAGAGCAACACCCTTCAACAGAGTAGACAACACCCTTCAACAGAGTAGACAACACCCTTCAACAGAGTAGACAACACCCTTCAACAGAGTAGACAACACCCTTCAACAGAGTAGACAACACCCTTCAACAGAGTAGACAACACCCTTCAACAGAGTAGACAACACCCTTCAACAGAGTAGACAACACCCTTCAACAGAGTAGTTTTCACCCATTATTTGAAGCAGCAGGAAATGAAAGAGGCCACATCACAAAATGATAGAAAAAATGAAATCACAGATCATTATAAGGGAGAAGGAAAAACCTATACATTTATCTACAATAATTTCAATAACTTTTCAAGCACCAAGTTGAGGAGATGTTATGGTAGGCCTATTCCTGAACTTGAATTGTTTAAAAGTTCTAACATGGACAAATGTAACATGGACAAATGTAACATGGACAAATGTAACATGGACAAATGTAACATGGACAAATGTAACATGGACAAATGTAACATGGACAAATGTAACATGGACAAATGTAACATGGACAAATGTAACATGGACAAATGTAACATGGACAAATGTAACATGGACAAATGT
>NC_060185.1:94742279-94744779 GCF_021184085.1 Oncorhynchus gorbuscha | reverse complement strand
GACACAGTGTTAATAATCATATAGAGCAGCGTGGTTAAATGGATGATTATGATAGAAACATATTATTTAATGGGCGCATTTATCTAATTAATTCGCAGCATGCAATGATGTTTTTTTTTTTACAATTTGAATAATTAAAGTTAAACTGGAAAATATAACCATAGCAACATTCAGAATAACAATTCATCTAAGAAGGCTTTGCAAATTCTCATTTTCCATGTCAATTCACAAAAAAAGAGAAAGCCACACAGGGAAAGGAAAGGCAGCTAATGCAGTCATGACTCAGTGTCTCAGTGGCTCAGTGTCTCTGTGACTCTGTGACGCTGTGACTCAGTGACTCAGTGTCTCTGTATCCCAGGCTGATAGTTCACTCATGTCCTGTTCTCAGTGTCTCTGTATCCCAGGCTGATACTACACTCATGTCCTGTTCTCAGTGTCTCTGTATCCCAGGCTGATAGTTCACTCATGTCCTGTTCTCAGTGTCTCTGTATCCCAGGCTGATAGTTCAGTCATGTCCTGTTCTCAGTGTCTCTGTATCCCAGGCTGATAGTTCAGTCATGTCCTGTTCTCAGTGTCTCTGTATCCCAGGCTGATAGTTCACTCATGTCCTGTTCTCAGTGTCTCTGTATCCCAGGCTGATAGTTCACTCATGTCATGTTCTCAGTGTCTCTGTATCCCAGGCTGATAGTTCAGTCATGTCCTGTTCTCAGTGTCTCTGTATCCCAGGCTGATAGTTCACTCATGTCCTGTTCTCAGTGTCTCTGTATCCCAGGCTGATACTACACTCATGTCCTGTTCTCAGTGTCTCTGTATCCCAGGCTGATAGTTCACTCATGTC
The DNA here is from genome assembly GCF_021184085.1 of Oncorhynchus gorbuscha. Taxonomy (NCBI): domain Eukaryota; kingdom Metazoa; phylum Chordata; class Actinopteri; order Salmoniformes; family Salmonidae; genus Oncorhynchus; species Oncorhynchus gorbuscha. The sequence continues at coordinate 94,743,941 of NC_060185.1, read as the reverse complement.
CTGTTCTCAGTGTCTCTGTATCCCAGGCTGATACTACACTCATGTCCTGTTCTCAGTGTATCTGTATCCCAGGCTGATAGTTCAGTCATGTCCTGTTCTCAGTGTCTCTGTATCCCAGGCTGATAGTTCAGTCATGTCCCGTTCTCAGTGTCTCTGTATCCCAGGCTGATAGTACACTCATGTCCTGTTCTCAGTGTCTCTGTATCCCAGGCTGATACTACACTCATGTCCTGTTCTCAGTGTCTCTGTATCCCAGGCTGATAGTTCAGTCATGTCCTGTTCTCAGTGTCTCTGTATCCCAGGCTGATAGTTCACTCATGTCCTGTTCTCAGTGTTTATGTATCCCAGGCTGATAGTACATCATTCTTAACTGTTTCTAAATGTCGTAGCGTCTCCCTAGTAACTAGCTCAACTGGGGAAGGCTCTTCATTCCAGTAACAATGAATGATTTGGATGTGTCTACTAGTCTTCTGTGTTCTGTCTTCTGTCTTCTGTGTTCTGTGTTCTGTCTTCTGTCTTCTGTCTTCTGTCTTCTGTGTTCTGTGTTCTGTGTTCTGTGTTCTGTGTTCTGTGTTCTGTCTTCTGTCTTCTGTCTTCTGTCTTCTGTGTTCCGTCTTCCGTCTTCCGTCTTCCGTCTTCCGTCTTTCCGCCTTCCGTCTTCCGTCTTCCGTCTTCCGTCGTGTTCCGTCTTCCGTGTTCCGTGTTCCGTCTTCCGTCTTCCGTCTTCCGTCTTCCGTCTTCCGTCTTCTGTGTTCTGTGTTCTGTGTTCTGTGAGGTTGAATTACAATACCAGTCCAAATACAGCAATTATTTCATCATTTTATTATTAAAGTATTAAACTATTGATAATACACCAAAAAGAATACCCCCCCCTTCACACACACACACACACACAAACAGACACACACACACACACACACAGAAACACACACAAACAGACACACACACACACAAATACACACACACACACAAATACACACACAGACACACACACACACATACACACACAGAAACACATACACAAACAGACAGACACACACACACACACACACAAATACACACACACACACACACACACACACACACAAATACACACACACACACAAATTACAAATACACAGACACACACACACACATACACACACAGAAACACACGCACAAACAGACACACACACACACACAAACACACACACACACACGCACACAGACACACACACACACACACAAATACACACACACACACACAAATGACAAATACACAGACACACACACACACATACGCACACGCACACACACGCACACACATGCACACACACACACACACACACACAAACAATTCAAATGAATAAGCAGACGGATTGCCGACCGGGCTGGCTGACCGATAGGCTGAATCACGGGCTGACTACACCGCTTGCGTCGCGTGCACAACATAAATTTAGAAATCTATATTAATCAATTATTGCACCCACACTGCTCACGCGCGCCAACAACCGTCTGCGTTGCCAAGGGCTAAAATAGACGCAGATCGCGTTGCAAGTCCTGTCTCTCCCATCTCCTCATTGGTTTATAGAAGCAGGTACCCACATGCCATCTCCTCATTGGTTATACCCATGTGGGTGACTGAAAGACGAAACAGGTCGGGGGCGATAATGCAAGTCATTT
>NC_060185.1:94364779-94387279 GCF_021184085.1 Oncorhynchus gorbuscha | reverse complement strand
TAATGACATCACAATACCCCATAATGACAAAGCAAAAACAGTTTTGTATCCATTTTTGCAAATGTATAAAAATGTAAAAACAGAAATACCTTATTTACATAAGTATTCAGACCCTTTGCTATGAGACTCAAAATTGAGCTCAGGTGCATCAGGTTTCCCTTGATCATCCTTGAGATGTTTCTACAACTTGATTGAAGTCCACCTGTGGTAAATTTAATTGATTGGATGTGATTTGGAAAGGCACACACCTGTCTATATAAGGTTCCACAGTTGACAGTACATAAATTGAGGTCGAAGGAATTGTCCGTAGAGCTCCGAGACAGGATTGTGTCGAGACGCAGATCTGGGGAAGGGTACCAAAACATTTCTGGAGGCTTGAAGGTCCCCAATACCTCAGTGGCCTCCATCATTCTTAAATGGAAGAAGTTTGGAACCACCAACATGCCAAACTGAGCCATCGGGGGAGAAGGGACTTGGTCAGGGAGGTGACCAAGAACCCGATGGTCGCTCAGACAGAGCTCCAGAGTTCCTCTGTGGAGATAGGAGAACCTTCCAGAAGGATAACCATATCTGCAGGACTCCAGCAATCAGGCCTTTAGGGTAGAGTGGCCAGATGGCACATGACAGCCCGCTTGGAGTTTTCCAAAAGGCACCTGAAGGACTCTCAGAAAAAAAGATTATCTTCTCTGATGAAACCAAGATTGAACTCTTTGGCCTGAATGCCAAATGTTTTCGTCAGAGGAAACTTGGCACCATCCCTACGGTTAAGCAAGGTTGTGGGAGCATCATGCTGTGAGGATGTTTTTCAGTAGCAGGGACTGGCAGACTAGAGTATCGAGGGAAAGATGAACAGAGAAAAGGACAGAGATTTTTGATGACAATCTGCTCCAGAGCACTCAGGACCTCAGACTGGGTCTTAGGTTCTCCTTCCAACAGGACAATGACCCTAAGCACACAACTCAAACAACAATGCTATAACTAGCAATGCGGGACAAGTCTCAATGTCCTGGACTTGAACCCGATTTGAACATCTCTAGAGACGCTGTGCAGCGATGCTCACCATCTAACCTGACAGAGCTTGAGAGGATCTGCAGAGAAGAATGGGAGAAACTCTCCAAATACAGGTGTGCCAAGCTTGTAGCGTCATAACCAAGACTCGAGGCTGTAATCCCTGCCAAAGGTGCATCAACAAAGTACTGAGAAAAGGGTCTGAATACTTATGTAAATATGATATTTCAATTTATTTTTTAATACATTTGCAAACATTTCTGAAAACCTGTTTTTGCTTTGTTATTATGGGGTGTTGTGTTTAGATTGATCTGGGGGGAAAAAAACAATTTAATACATTTTAGAATAAGTCTGTGACAAAGTGGAAAAAGTCAAGGGGTCTGAATACTGTAGATGTTATTCAGCTACAGTGCCTTCAGAAAGAACCCCTTGACTTATTCCACATTTTGTTGTGGTACAGCCTGAATTCTAAATAGTTTAAATCGATTTTTGACAAAGTAAAAACATGTTTTTCGAAAGGTTTGCAAATGTATTGAAAATTTAAATGCATAAATATGTCATTTACATAAGTATTCACAGCCCTGAGCCACGTTAGAATCACCAACGACCTGTGAGTCTTTCTGGGTCAGTATCTAAGAGCTGTGAGTCTTTCTGGGTCAGTATCTAAGAGCTGTGAGTCTTTCTGGGTCAGTATCTTAGAGCTGTGAGTCTTTCTGGGTCAGTATCTAAGAGCTGTGAGTCTTTCTGGGTCAGTATCTAAGAGCTGTGAGTCTTTCTGGGTCAGTATCTAAGAGCTGTGAGTCTTTCTGGGTAAGTCTCTAAGAGCTGTGAGTCTTTCTGGGTAAGTATCTAAGAGCTGTGAGTCTTTCTGGGTAAGTATCTAAGAGCTGTGAGTCTTTCTGGGTAAGTCTCTGAGAGCTGTGAGTCTTTCTGGGTAAGTATCTAGGAGCTGTGAGTCTTTCTGGGTAAGTCTCTAAGAGCTGTGAGTCTTTCTGGGTAAGTCTCTAAGAGCTGTGAGTCTTTCTGGGTAAGTCTCTAAGAGCTGTGAGTCTTTCTGGGTAAGTCTCTAAGAGCTGTGAGTCTTTCTGGGTAAGTCTCTAAGAGCTGTGAGTCTTTCTGGGTAAGTATCTAAGAGTTTTGCACAACTGGATTGTACAATATTTGTACATTTTTTTTATTTTTTATTCTTCCATCTCTGTCAAGTTGTTGTCAGGTTGTTGATAATTGCTAGACAGCCATTTTCAAGTCTTGCCATAGATTTTCAAGCCGATTTAGGTGAAAACTGTAACTAGGCACTCAGGAACATTCAATGTTGTCTTGGTAATCAACTTCAGTTTATTCTTGGGACCAACCGGCTCGATTCGGTCTTTTTTTACATTGGATAAAAGACTCAGAGCTAGAAAGTGGTATATCATACACTACAATGGAGAACAATCGGAAAGTCATTCAACTTTGAAAGTTGATATTTTGATTGTTTTGGTACACCTACTGGAGAGCTCTTCTTTGTTTACATCCAATCAGCATTGAACATTGACTGATCCATTAAGTATTGTTCACACCCTCTAAAGCCTTAGCCCCACCCATCTCTTTTAAGGATTCACATGTGAAGCAATGTACTAAACAACCAAAGATTTCAGGACTAAAGGCTGGTTTATACTACTACTACTATACTTCATAAATTTAATCTGGATTCTCAAAGTGTGTTCAGTGTGTTCATAAACTCGGAGCGTTTCGATCTCTGGAGTGTTCAGAGTGCACACTGGATGACCTGGTTTAGGAGTAGGGTTGATCCGAATGCTCTGGCCCTAACAACAGTATCCAAGCACCCAAGATAACTAGCTAACGTTGGCTAACTAGCTAACGTTGGCTAACTAGCTAACGTTGGCTAACTAGCTAACGTTGGCTAACTAACAACAGTATCCAATCACCCAAGATAACTAGCTAACGTTGGCTAACTAGCTAACGTTGGCTAACTAGCTAACGTTGGCTAACTAGTTAACGTTGGCTAACTAGCTAACGTTGGCTAACTGGCTAACGTTGGCTAACTGGCTAACTGGCTAACGTTGGCTAACTGGCTAGCTACATCCAGACACAAATGAGAGAACAGCTCACTGACTATTTTACTCGCCCTAGTAGAGCTGGTTAGGCTGTTTTTATATGGAGACCGATTGTTGGGGGTCAAGGAAGCCGATGGTCGATATTTTAGGCCGATATTCAATATCATTAAATGTGAATATTCAGTGCACCATAGAATTGGTGCCTTTTCCTATGTTGCTATGTGCAAAATATCTAAATGAACCAGCATATTGGGATTGAGAACAATGTGGCACAGGCAGCGGCAGCAGAGACGAAGAAACAGCCCTTAATCCCTATTCGGACCGGATTAGTTTTACTGGGGAAGGTCGGGTAATGTAACTATGTGCACAAGCACAAAACCCCACATCTGTCTGTAATTTTAGTCCTGCCGAATCTGCCATGGCAGTAATTTCTACATGGCAGGAGAGTAACAATTCCAGACAGAATAACCTACTGTTTTTTGGCTCCAAGGTCCTCTGATAATACTAGACCCGTGTGACTCGACATCCCTGTTTTTTGAGCGAAATGTCTGAATTTGACAGGTGTTGCTCGCGATTTGAGAAAAAAAAATAAAAGAGTGATTCTATAAATTGAATAAAGTGGTGTGCAGAGCCTATATATTGAAGGGCCTACACATGTGAACTTTCACAGAGAATGCTTTTGTGTGTTTATTTTTATTTTTTTATTTTACTAGGCAAGTCAGTTAAGAACAAATTCTTATTTTCAATGACGGCCTAGGAACAGTGGGTTAACTGCCTGTTCAGGGGCAGAACAACATATTTTGTACCTTGTCAGCTCGGGGATTTGAACTTGCAACCTTGCGGTTACTAGTCCAATGTTCTAACCACTAGGCTAACCTGCCGCCCCGGTGTGTATTAATTGAATATTATCAAATACATCATTAAATATTGTGCCTATTTCATGTAACCCATGCTATTAATAGATTGCAAAGCTTCATATAACAGACCTAAACTTTTGGAAATTATAAATTAATTATCACATCCATAGCCTTAAAACGCATCTCAAGTGAAAGGGCACTGTTTAGTTCACATCTCAAGGCTGGAGTTGGAGCATTTAGGACGTCCTGCGGATCTCTAAAACATCCGAATGATTATGATCACACTTCCTCAATTCAAATATTATGGTGACACTATCCCAAAGATGGTTTGGTACGGTTTAGAAACATGTGAACCAAGCTGGAGTTATCAGTGTATCCTGTTATCGTCTCGACTTATATCTTCACGTCTAGAAAGAAATCCTCCAGGTTTCTGTCGTAACTGTCAATTTATTGAGGGGAAAAAAAATAAAGAATTACACATGGGGCTGTTTGGGGAAGAAAAAAACGAATCCCATCTGAATCGTCCTCTGGAATAACGGACATTCTGAGGTAATAATTACATAACCCCAATGTGCTCTAATAATACAGGTCCCGTGTGAATAGGGCTTAGCCTAATTATCCAAGAAAATTGAGGAGAGGAGCAAACCACAACTTAATTAGGTCTATAATCAATAGCCAAACTGTTAAATGTGCCTGGCTTTATACAGCATCCACATACAGTGGATTCAGAAAGTATTCAAACACCTCGACTTTTTCCACATTTTGTTACGTTACACCCTTGTTCTAAAATGAATTAAATTCCTTTATTTCAATCTACACACAATACTCCATAATGACAAATCGGAAATAGGTTTTTAGACATTTTTGCAAAAAAATAAACGGAAATCACATTTACGTAAGTATTCAGACCTTGTGTTATTGTTAGTTCAGCTAACAAATGGGTCGGTTCAGCTAACCAATGGGTGGGTTCAGCTAACAAATGGGTGGGTTGTAAAATCTGATCCTACTGCTACGATTAAAGTTTCAGCTCATACAAGGAGAAGACTGATTAGAGATGCAGCCAAGAGGCCCATGATCACTCTGGATGAACTGCAGAGATCTACAGCTGAGGTGGGAGAATCTGTCCATAGGACAACAATCAGTCGTATATTGCACAAATCTGGCCTTTATGGAAGAGTGGCAAGAAGAAAGCCATTTCTTAAAGATATCCATAAAAAGCGTCGTTTAAAGTTTGTCCAGGCACTGTATCGAACAAGGAGAGCGAGGGTGGGAAAACAGATTAAACAATGATGCATGTTCTCTCTGAATGACTCCAATCTGCCTGTAGTTTTCGAAGTGAGAACACATACATACTGATCTACAGCTTTATTGGTTCTTCAACCTGCAGGAAGATTCTTAAGCAGTTAAACCTATTGCCAACCTTTTTATTTAAAACTGCTTTGTTCTTTTTTTTTTACCCATCTACCAATGGGCGTCCATCTTTGCGAGGCATTAGAAAACCTACCTCGTCATTGTGGTTCAAACTGTGTTTGAAATTCACTGCTCGATTTAAGGAACCTTACAGATAATTGTATGTGTGGGTTACAGGGGCGGCAGCATAGCCTAGTGGTGAGAGCGTTGGACTAGTAACCGGAAGGTTGCGAGTTCAAACCCCTGAGCTGACAAGGTACAAATCTGTCTTTCTGCCCCTGAGCAGGCAGTTAACCCACTGTTCCCAGGCCGTCATTGAAAATAAGAATGTGTTCTTAACTGACTTGCCTGGTTAAATAAAGGTAAAATTCAAAAGTCATGTTCAACACTATTATTGCACACAGTCCATGTAACTTATTATGTGACTTGTTAAGCACATTTTTACTCCTGAACTTATTTAGGTTTTCCATAACAAAGGGGTTGAATAATTTAGCTTTTCATTTTTAATTCATTTGTAAAAATGTATTAAAAAAACCATTATTCTACTTTGACATTATGGAGTAAAGTAAGCCAGTGACACAAAATGTCAATGTCATCCATTTTAAAAGAAGGCTGTAACACAACAAAATGTGGAAAACGTACAGGGGTGTGAATGCTTTCTTAAGACACTGTGTAGACCTATCGGATGTTTGTATTACACAATGGGCGTGTCCCAAATGACAACCCTTTTCCTATAATACGGGCCCTGGTCAGCAATAATGCACTATGTAGGGAATAGGATAATATTTGGTATCACACAGCATCTCAGTAGGAAAGGTTACGCCAGGAGTACATTAAGGTCACACTGTTACAAAGCAATTGAAACTTCTTTGCTTGAATTCATTAGCCTATATAAAAAAAAACTGAATATGTATGAAGGACTCGTACCACCGTATGTGTAGCTCATCTCTTTCCAATCTGCCCTTGTCCCAGTCTTCACCTCTACACCTGCTGTTAGACATGAATGGGCTGTAATACGACAAGTTAGAGGAGATTAATGAGTGATAATGATCGTACACGCGCACACACACACACTTTATACTGTATAGTGAAATAGCTCAACTGTAATACACACACACACACAGAGAGAGAGACACACACAGAGATACACAGACACACGCCCAAACACATGCTTAAACACGCTTAAACAGACAGACACACAGACACACACAGACGCACACACACGCCCAAAAACACACGCTTAGACACACACACACACACACACACACCACACAGATACACAGGCACACACACGCCCAAACACACATGCTTAAACACGCTTAAACAGACACACACACACACACAGACACAGACAAATACACACACATACTTAAACAGACACACACACACACGGTGGACCACAGCACGATTCTACTCGTTCTGTGCAGCAGTGCCTCCTCTCCTCTCTGCTCTTTTACAGACAAATAAAGCCTATCATTGTTACTGCTTAGTGTTTGTGTCGCCTAGTCAGTTGAATTCCTTTGGACAGGAAACCGATCTGCAGACATGGTAACAAAAGCAAGCTCATACCAAACCTCTGAAGAATTCATGGAAGGGATCCTGATAAAGATGGCCAGCCCAGCTGTGTTCTAAAGCTATGCTATCTCAGACATACTTCTGTCAGCGACTCACCATTGTCTATTTGTGGGAAACTAAAGTCATGTTGTAGATATGACCAGCTGATTGTGTGTTGTTATCCAGTTCACATTTACAGAGTTCTGACAGAATTGGTGAAGATAAACTTGACATGGTAGCTGACCTTGTATGTAATGTGTGTTACAGGGATTTATAGATAACTTGACAATGTAGCGGTCACGATCTTTGGAATGATTGGAGGTGTAGCGTGTGTAGAATTCCACGTTTAATAAATAAAACTCAAACGAATCAGAAGAACTAAACGTGACGTTCTGGACTGCTTACGGGCAGCTACACAAAAACATAGTCAAGATCCCACAAAGCACAAAGGGGAAATGGCTGCCTGAATATGATCCCCAATCAGAGACAACGATAACCAGTTGCCTCTGATTGGGAACCAGACCAACATAAATCATAAATCACCTAGATAACCCACCCTAGTCATTGTCACGCACCAACCACCATAGAGAATAAACAGCTCTCTATGGTCAGGGCGTGACAGTAGCTGACCCTGTTTGTAATGAGTTACAGGGGATTTATCCCACTAAGGTGCAAGATTAATCTTTGGGTGAAGGGATGTTTCATATCGCCATAGTAACCGTTATTACAAATTCCTTTTCAGTTCCATCTTGTACTCTGAGATTCATATTAGAATTTTTTTTACTCAACGTGACTGACGTTCCTAGGCCGTCATTGTAAATTAGAATTTGTTCTTAACTGACTTGCCTAGTTAAATAATGGTTAAATAAATCAAATAAAATATATTGTCACGTTCTTTCAAAATCGAACCCAGAAGCAGACCAGGACAAGGAGAGTAGGAAGAAGGTGAGTATTTATTTACAAGTGAATGGGTAGATATATCCAGGTGGCGTAGCGGGCAGCGGTGGTGAGTTGATGGGAGTAAATAGGTGGATCCAATGGGGTAGCGGAATCCTCCGACGACCAGGTGGGAATGGGGTAAATGATCTGGGTGAGTAACTGAAGACAGAACAAACGGAGGTAAGTTTAAGGCAAGCAATACATAAAAAATCAACAAAACAAATTCTATCCAACTTGAGGCTGATACTATGGCACAACATACTGTTCATGGCTAACGATCCGGCAAGGAATGGATGTCAGGTCAGAGCTTTTGAAGGGGAGAGGTGATGATCAGGACAGGTGTGTAGATTACTGATGGGATACAGGTGCGGGTGAACATTGATCTCCCAACAAGCTAATTCGCCCGGCAACCAGACAGGGTGCGTTCCAGGACACCGGAAACACACTCCAGGACAAAAACACAGGCAAACACAGACTCAGGAAGCGGGATTCGTGACAGATATAGGATGAAAAATATTCGAGTTTTGGCGCCGGTTACAGCTGTTAATCGCTAGCTAACGCTACCTAGCAATTATTATTTAAAAAAATTACAAATTGATTCTTGGAGTCAAAGTATAGATATTTAACATTTTTAATTTCACTTTTATTTAACCAGCTAGGCTAGTTGAGAACAAGTTGTCATTTACAACTGCGACCTGGCCAAGATAAAGCAAAGCAGTGCGACACAAACAACAACACAGAGTTACACATGGAATAAACAAACATACAGTCAATAGTACAATAGAAAAAAATCTAAATACAGTGTGTGCAAATGAGGTAAGATAAGGGAGGTAATAAAGGTAATAGGTAATAAATAGGCTACAGTGGTAAATAATTACAATTTAGCAATTAAAGTGATAGATGTGCAGAAGATGAGTGTGCAAGTAGAGATGCTGGGGCAAAATAAATAAAAACATTATGGTGATGAGGTAGTTGGATGGGCTATTTACAGATGGGTTATTTACAGATGGATTATTTACAGATGGGTTATTTACAGATGGGCTATTTACAGATGGGATTTTTACAGATGGGCTATCTACAGGTGCAGTGATCTGTGAGCTGCTCTGACAGATGGTGCTTAAAGTTAGTGAGGAAGATATGAGTCTCCAGCGTCAGTGATTTTTGCAATTCGTTCCAGTCATTGGTAGTAGAGAACTGGAAGGAAAGGTGGCCAAAGGAAGAATTGGCTTTGGGGTGTAAGGGGTGCATGTTGGTGGCAGGGAAGTCAGGCGCAGGGGAACGAACTTGGTATCAACTGAGTTTTTTAAATAAATGCTGACAAAACCCCAAAACAACTCAAATGTACAAAATAACAAAGTGGGTACAAAACCCCGTCGCGCACCAACACTGAATAGCACATCTCATACAAACTAAACAATCTCCGACAAGGACATGAGGGGAAAATACACAACATGTCATTGATGGGATTGGAACCAGGTGTGAAGGAAGACAAGACAAAACCAATGGAAAATGAAAAATGGATCAGTGATGGCTAGAAGGTTGGTGACGTCGACCGCCGAACACCGCCCGAACTAGGAGAGGGAGCAACTTCGGTGGAAGTCGTGACAGGGGTGACCAGTGAAATATACCTGCCGGAGAGCGTGCCATGGGTGGGTACTGCTTTGTGAGCTGAGATAAGGCGGGGCTTTACCTAGCAAAGACTTATAGATGACCTGGAGCCAGTGGGTTTGGCGACGAATATGAAGTGGGGGCCAACCAACATGAGCATACAGGCCACAGTGGTGGGTAGTATATGGGGCTTTGGTGACAAAACGGATGGCAGTGTGATAGACTGCATCGAATTTGCTGAGTAGAGTGTTGGAGGCTATTTTGTAAATGACATCACCGAAGTCAAGGATTGGTAGGATAGTCAGTTATACGAGGGTATGTTTGGCAGCTTGAGTGAAGGATGCTTTGTTGCGAAATAGGAAGCCGATTCTAAGAGACAGCATTGTCTCTTATCGATGGAGGTTACGATATCGTTTATGACCTTGAGCTTGGTCGAGGTGCACCCATGACCAGCTCGGAAACCTAATTGCATAGCGGAGAAGGTACAGTGGGATTCTAAATGGTCAGTGATCTGTTTGTTAACTTGGCTTTCGAAGACCTTAGAAAGGCAGGGTAGGATAGATATAGGTCTGTAGCAGTTTGGGTCAAGGGTGTCGCCCCCTTTTGAAGAGGGGGATGACCGCGGCAGCTTTCCAATCTTTGGGGATCTCAGACAATACGTAGAGAGATTGAACAGGCTAGTAATAGGGGTTGCAGCAATTTCGGCTGATAATTTTAGAAAGAGAGGGTCCAGATTGTCTAGTCCTGCTGATTTGTCGGGGTCCAGATTTTGCAGCTCTTTCAGGACATCGGACATCTGGATTTGGGAGAAGGAGAAATGGGGAGGCTTGGGCGAGTTGCTGTAGGGGGTGCAGGGCTGTTGACCGGGGTAGGGGTAGCCAGGTGGAAAGAATGGCCAGCTGTAGAAAAATGCTTATTGAAATTCTCAATTATCTGGGATTTATCGGTGGTGACAGTGTTTCCTAGCCTCAGAGCAGTGGGCAGCTGGAAGGAGGTGCTCTTATTCTCCATGGACTTTACAGTGTCCCAGAACATTTTTTGGAGTTTGTGCTGCAGGATGCAAATTTCTGTTTGAAAAAGCTAGCCTTTGCTTTCCAAACTGCCTTTGTATATTGGGTCCTAACTTCCCTGAAAAGTTGCATATTGCGGGGACTATTCGATGCTAATGCAGAACGCCACAGGATGTTTTTGTGGTCTGGAGTGAACCATGGGCTATATCTGTTCCCGGTTAATTCTTTTTGAATGGGGCATGCTTTTTTAACCAGAAGGGGACTAGGGTTCTAGGGGACTAGGGTTCCAACACCCCCCCCCCCCCCACGTTCAGCTGGAAGGTGGCGCATGGAACGTAAAAATATTCCTAAAAATATTTAACCTCCACACATTAACAAGTCCAATGGCTCAAATGAAAGATAAACACCTTGTTTATCTACCTAGCAAGTCAGATTTCTAAAATGTTTTACGGCGAAAACATAGCACATATTTATGTCAAACCACCACCGAAGACACAGCTAATTTGCATAGCCAAGTTGAAAAAAATTTGAAAAGTTGAAAAGTAATGCACTAACCTTTTGAAATCTTCATCAGATGACAGTAATATAACATGTTACACAGTACATTTATGTTTTTTTCAATAATATGCTATATATATCCATAAATCTCTGTTTACAAAAAATGCTACTCAAATGTCCTGAGAAATGACGATAGCTCCGGCAGATAACGTCAGCTAACAAGGAATACACATCATAAACTTTGACTAAATATGCATGTTCTACATATATATAGTTAGATACACTTCTTCTGAATGCAATCACTGTGTTACATTTATTTTTAACGTTACAGGTTTTGTTCACTAGGCTATACTATGAGTCAGCGCTCAAAAAGTAGCATTATGGCTCCTCTATCTTGGAGTCCACAGAAACCCAAATTTACCACATAAATATTCCCTTACCTTTGCTGTTCTTCCATCAGAAGACCTGGAAGGAATTATACTTACCAAAAACAGCGTTTAGTTTTGCAGTCTGTGTCTTTCGGTTCTCAAACACGACACATTTCTGTTGAAATGTAGCCAAAAGTCAAGTGGATGCGCACCAAAACGTCGAACTTACATATTATATGTCGACTAAACTTGTCAAACTAAGTTCATAATCAAGCTTTAACATGTTATAAAGGTGTACAGAAATCGTGACGACGAACAGAAACGCATGCATTGTATAATCGATCTTGGAAAAAAGACAGGACCGGAGCAGAGCGCGCATGAGAGTGACCTGTTTTTTCGCGTGACCGAAAGGTTTCGGCCCGCCAAAACTCTCGTGAGCGCGCGATTCTCACAATGAGAAGCCCCATTGAAAGCAGACATCACGCTGAAGACAACGAGACTGTTCCCAGACCTGTAAGTGCTTGGGAGGGTGGGGGCGATGACGTCAAAGTTGTGCCAACTTTTCTGATGACAAGAGAGAGTTTGGGAGAATGACTGCCCTGAGAGTTCTGCTTTACATACAGACACAATTTAAAAGGGTTTAGAAGCTTTAGAGTGTTTTCTATTCAATAATATTTTTTTTATTTGCATATATTAGCAACTTTTGACAAAAAAAAATTATGTTTAGTATGGCACGCAATTACTCCAGCGGGGGCAGTAGACAGCCCTATCCCCATTAAGATTGTGAGGAAAGCACTTTTAAAGAATAACCAGGCAGCTTCTACTGACGGAATGAGGTCAATATCCTTCCAGGATTCCCAGGCCAGGTCGATTTAGAAAAGCCTGCTCGCTGAAGTGTTTTAGGGAGCGTTTGACAGTGAAGAGGGGTGGTCGTTTAACCGCAGACCCATTACGGACACAAGCAATGAGGCAGTGATCGCTGATATCCTGGTTGAAGACAGCAGAGGTTTCGTCCAATAGTATCGTCCAAAATAATGTTGTGATTTGTAACTGTATTGTGATTTTTCATCCATCACTAATGTCACTGATAGGCTGTTCATCCATCACTAATGTCACTGATAGGCTGTTCATCCATCACTAATGTCACTGATAGGCTGTTCATCCATCACTAATATAACTGATAGGCTGTTCATCCATCACTAATGTCACTGATAGGCTGTTCATCCATCACTAATATAACTGATAGGCTGTTCATCCATCACTAATATAACTGATAGGCTGTTCATCCATCACTAATATAACTGATAGGCTGTTCATCCATCACTAATGTCACTGATAGGCTGTTCATCCATCACTAATGTCACTGATAGGCTGTTCATCCATCACTAATATAACTGATAGGCTGTTCATCCATCACTAATATAACTGATAGGCTGTTCATACATCACTAATATAACTGATAGGCTGTTCATCCATCACTAATATAACTGATAGGCTGTTCATCCATCACTAATATAACTGATAGGCTGTTCATCATCACTAATCACTGATAGGCTGTTCATACATCACTAATTCAGTGATAGGCTGTTCATCCATCACTAATATAACTGATAGGCTGTTCATCCATCACTAATATAAGTGATAGGCTGTTCATCCATCACTAATATCTGATAGGCTGTTCATACATCACTAATATAACTGATAGGCTGTTCATCCATCACTAATCACTGATAGGCTGTTCATCCATCACTAATATAACTGATAGGCTGTTCATCCATCACTAATATCAAGGCTGTTATACATCACAGTGATAGGCTGTTCATCCATCACTAATATAACTGATAGCTGTTCATACATCTAAGTGATAGGCTGTTCATCCATCACTAATATCAAGGTATTCAGTGATAGGCTGTTTCATCCATCACTAATTCAGACATCATAATGGATAGGCTGTTCATCCAATAATATAACTGATAGGCTGTTCATCCATGACTAATATAACTGATAGGCTGTTCATCCATCACTAATATAACTGATAGGGATCACTAATTCACTGATAGGCTTTCATCCATCACTAATATAACTGATAGGCTGTTCATACATCACTAATGTCACTGATAGGCTGTTCATACATCACTAATATGTATTCAGTGATAGGCTGTTCATACATCACTAATATCAAGGTATTCAGTGATAGGCTGTTCATCCATCACTAATATCAAGGTATTCAGTGATAGGCTGTTCATACATCACTAATGTTCAGTGCACTTGTTCATCCATCACTAATATGTATTCAGTGATGTGTCATCCATCACTAATTGTATTCAGTGCACTTGTTCATCCATCTAATATCAAGGTATTCAGTGATAGGCTGTGTATTCAGTGATAGGCTGTTTAACTTTTCAGACAATAGGTTGTGAGAATATTACCTAATGACTGAATCTGTGCTGCACTTGTCCGTGTGTGAGTGTGTGTGTGTGTGTGTGTGTGTGTGTGTGTGTGTGTGTGTGTGTGTGCTGCACTTGTCCCTCTATGTCTGTGTGTGTGTGTTTGCTGTGTGTCCATCTGTGTGTGTGTGTGTGTGTGTGTGTGTGTGTGTGTGTGTGTACATGTGCTGCACTTGTCCCTCTGTGTGTGTGTGTGTGTGTGTGTGTGTGTGTGTGTGTGTGTGTGTGTGTGTGTGTGTGTGTGTGTGTGTGTGTGTGTGTGTGTGTGTGTGTGTGTGTGTGTGTGTGTGTGTGTGTGTGTGTGTGTGTGTGTGTGTGTGTGTGTGTGTGTACATGTGCTGCAATTGTCCCTCTGTGTGTGTGTATGCTGCACTTGTCCGTGTGTGTGTGCTGCACTTGTCCCTGTGTGTGTGTGTGTGTGTGTGTGTGTGTGTGTGTGTGTGTGTGTGTGTGTGTGTGTGTGTGTGTGTGTGTGTGTGTGTGTGTGTGTGTGTGTGTGTGTGTGTGTGTGTGTGTGTGTGTGTGTGTGTGTGTGTGTGTGTGTGTGTGTGTACACATGTGCTGCACTTGTCCCTCAGCCCCAAATAGAGCCCAGTATCTCCCACCCTGCCTTGTAATTAGACTCTGCCTGCCATGCATGTAAAGCCCAGTGAGGCTTGTTCTGTCTGCCCCATATGAGCTCTACATTACAGACAGACAGACTGGCAGGAAGTTCAGCCCTCCATGTGAACACAGCAGCTGGCTCTGTAATACAGACAGACTGGCAGGGAGTTCAGCCCTCCATGTGAACACAGCAGCTGGCTCTGTAATACAGACAGACTGGCAGGGAGTTCAGCCCTCCATGTGAACACAGCAGCTGGCTCTGTAATACAGACAGACTGGCAGGGAGTTCAGCCCTCCATGTGAACACATGGCGTCCCAATATGACACTTTTTATACGTCACAGAAGACTGAATTATAACAACAACAAAAAAACGTTTGCCGTGGAAACACTGGATTTTTCAGCGATTTATGTTAATTAATTATTAAATTATGAAACGAATATGAAAGACATTCCACCCATGAGGCCTCTAGGTCATTTGACTGCAGCAGAGGGCTTTAAGACGACAAGGGATTAATCTTCAGAGATTCCAGAAGCTGTGCAGCACACACACACACACACACACCCCATCAGCAGGACATTGTTTAGGTAGAGAGGATAGAGGATCATTAGGAGGGGATTATTCCCCTCAGAAGACAGACAGCCACTGATGATGCTGCCTACTGCTGTCTGCCAGCTCACTGCTCTGCCTGCTTTCTTACTGCCTGTTCCTTTGATGCCTGCTTTTCTGCCTGACTGCATGGCGACAGATGTTGCAGTTGGCTGGATTCCATAGAGCCAAACCTGCGCTGGCCAGCTTGCAATTCTCATATCTTTAATTTGGACTCTGTAACCTCCTTCTACTGAACTATGATATGCTCATGTGGAATCCCAGGAAAGACATTGCTGTGATATCTCTAGACCTATTTCTGGGCTTACATTTTATTTTTTGGCATGTTTTTCTAAAATCATTTATTTGTATTTTTATATCGACTTCATGTCTTGTGATGGAGAGAGCTGGCGTGTTTACTGTAACTTTATCCTGATAGAGCCGACAGTAAAGCTACACTATAGTATTCACTTTCTGACAGCCGATAAAGATGAAAGTCATGCTGTCAGTCAGCTGGAATGGGCAGGCTCCACAGGTAGCAGGCTCCACAGGAAGCAGGCTCCACAGGTAGCAGGCTCCACAGGTAGCAGGCTCCACAGGTAGCAGGATCCACAGGAAGCAGGCTCCACAGGTGGCAGGCTCCACAGGTGGCAGGCTCCACAGGTAGCAGGCTCCACAGGGAGCAGGCTCCACAGGGAGCAGGCTCCACAGGGAGCAGGCTCCACATGTAGCAGGCTCCACGTGTAGCAGGCTCCACAGGGAGCAGGCTCTACAGGTAGCAGGCTCCACAGGTAGCAGGCTCCACAGGCACAGGTAGCAGGCTCCACAGGTAGCAGGCTCCACAGGGTAGGGCTCAATACCATGTTATGTAACCCAGACAGAGGCACTGCAGCCTAGGAGAGATTGGACTGGGAGTACGTGGGGACATGGAGGAGGGAGAGAGGAAGGGTAGGATGGCCCTCTCCTCTCTTGCTCTCCTCTCCTCTGCTCTCTCCTCCTATCCTCTCCTGCTCTCTCCTCCTCTCCTATCTTCTCTCCTCTCCTCCCTTCACCTCTCCTCCCCTACTCATTCTCTCCTCTCTTCCCTTCACCTCTCCTCCCCTACTCATTCTCTCCTCTCCTCCCTTCACCTCTCCTCCCCTACTCATTCTCTCCTCTCCTCCCTTCACTTCTCCTCCCCTACTCATTCTCTCCTCTCCTCCCTTCACCTCTCCTCCCCTACTCATTCTCTCCTCTCCTCCCTTCACCTCTCCTCCCCTACTCATTCTCTCCTCTCCTCCCTTCACCTCTCCTCCCCCTACTCATTCTCTCCTCTCCTCCCTTCACCTCTCCTCCCCTACTCATTCTCTCCTCTCCTCCCTTCACCTCTCCTCCCTACTCATTATCTCCTCTCCTCCCTTTACCTCTCCTCCCCTACTCATTCTCTCCTCTCCTCCCTTCACCTCTCCTCCCCTACTCATTCACCCCTCTCCTCCCCTACTCATTCTCTCCTCTCCTCCCTTCACCTCTGTTGTTACTACATCCAGGGCAGGTGTATAATGGATGTTAGTTCCCCAGGGCCAATCTCTTTGATTTCAGCTGCTATAGCAACAACACCTATAGCAACAACACCCATAGCAACATCACCTACAGCAACAACACCTACAACAACAACACCTACAGCAACATCACCTATAACAACATCACCTATAGCAACATCACCTATAGCAACAACAGATAGAGCAACAACACCTACAGCAACAACACCTATAACAACATCACCTATAGCAACAACACCTACAGCAACAACACCTACAACAACAACACCTACAGCAACATCACCTATGACAACAACACCTACAGCAACATCACCTATAACAACATCACACATAGCAACATCACCTACAGCAACAAAGCAACATCACAAATAGCAACATCACCTACAGCAACAACAGATATAGCAACAACACCTACAGCAACAACACCTATAACAACATCACCTATAGCAACAACACCTATGACAACAACACCTACAGCAACATCACCTATAACAACATCACCTATAGCAAAATCACCTATAGCAACAACAGATAGAGCAACAACACCTACAGCAACAACACCTATAACAACATCACCTATAGCAACAACACCTACAGCAACATCACCTATGACAACAACACCTACAGCAACATCACCTATAACAACATCACACATAGCAACATCACCTACAGCAACAAAGCAACATCACATCACAATAGCAACATCACCTACAGCACACACAACAGATATAGCAACAACACCTACAGCAACAACACCTATAACAACATCACCTATAGCAACAACACCTACAACAACAACACCTACAGCAACATCACATATAACAACATCACCTATAGCAACATCAACTACAACAACAACACCTACAGCAACAACACCTACAGCAACATCACCTACAGCAACATCACCTATAGCAACAACACCTACAGCAACATCACCTATAGCAACAACACCTACAGCAACAACATCACCTATAGCAACATCACCTATAACAACAACACCTACAGCAACAACACCTACAACAACAACACCTACAGCAACATCACCTATAGCAACATCACCTATAGCAACATCACCTACAGCAACAAAGCAACATCACAAATAGCAAGAAAGCAACAACACCTACAGCAACAACACCTACAGCAACATCACCTATAGCAACATCACCTACAGCAACAAAGCAACATCACAAATAGCAACAAAGCAACATCACCTACAGCAACATCACCTACAGCAACAAAGCAACATCACAAATAGCAACAAAGCAACATCACCTACAGCACCTATAACAACAACACCTACAGCAACAACACCTACAGCAACAACACCTATAACAACAACACCTACAGCAACATCACCTATAACAACACCTATAGCAACAACACCTATAGCAACAACACCTATAGCAACAACACCTATAACAACATCACATATAGCAACATCACCTACAGCAACAAAGCAACAACACCTATAGCAACAACACCTACAGCAACATCACCTATAGCAACAAAGCAACAACACCTATAGCAACATCACCTACAGCAACAACACCATCACAAATAGCAACAAAGCAACATCACCTACAGCAACAAAGCAACAACACCTATAGCAACATCACCTACAGCAACAAAGCAACATCACAAATAGCAACAAAGCAACATCACCTACAGCAACAAAGCAACATCACCTACAGCAACATCACCTACAGCAACAACACCTATAACAACAACACCTACAGCAACATCACCTATAACAACACATATAGCAACAACGCCTATAGCAACAACACCTATAACAACATCACATATAGCAACACCTATAACAACAACACCTATAGCAACAACACCTACAGCAACAACACCTACAGCAACAACACCTACAGCAACATCACCTATAGCAACATCACCTACAGCAACAAAGCAACAACACCTACAGCAACATCACCTACAGCAACAACACCTACAGCAACAACACCTATAGCAACAACACCTATAGCAACAACACCTATAGCAACAACACCTATAACAACATCACATATAGCAACAAAGCAACAACACCTACAGCAACAACACCTACAGCAACATCACCTATAGCAACAACACCTACAACAACAACACCTACAGCAACATCACCTATGACAACAACACCTACAGCAACATCACCTATAGCAACATCACCTATAGCAACATCACCTATAGCAACAACACCTACAGCAACAACACCTACAACAACACCTACAGCAACATCACCTATGACAACAACACCTACAGCAACATCACCTATAACAACATCACACATAGCAACATCACCTACAGCAACAAAGCAACATCACCAATAGCAACATCACCTACAGCAACAACATATATAGCAACAACACCTACAGCAACAATACCTATAACAACATCACCTATAGCAACAACACCTACAACAACAACACCTACAGCAACATCACCTACAGCAACATCACCTATAAGCAACATCACCTATAGCAACATCAACTACAACAACAACACCTACAGCAACAACACCTACAGCAACATCACCTATAGCAACAACACCTACAGCAACAACACCCATAGCAACATCACCTATAGCAACATCACCTATAGCAACAACAGATATAGCAACAACACCTACAGCAACAACACCTACAGCAACAACACCTACAGCAACATCACCTATAGCAACATCACCTATAGCAACATCACCTACAGCATCAAAGCAACATCACAAATAGCAAGAAAGCAACAACACCTACAGCAACAACACCTACAGCAACATCACCTATAGCAACATCACCTACAGCAACAAAGCAACATCACAAATAGCAACAAAGCAACATCACCTACAGCAACAAAGCAACAACACCTACAGCAACATCACCTACAGCAACAACACCTATAACAACAACACCTACAGCAACATCACCTATAACAACACCTATAGCAACAACACCTATAGCAACAACACCTATAACAACATCACCTACAGCAACAAAGCAACAACACCTATAACAACAACACCTATAGCAAACACCTATAAACAACACACCTACAGCAACAACACCTACAGCAACATCACCTATAGCAACATCACCTACAGCAACATCACCTACAGCAACATCACAACTATAGCAACATCACCTACAGCAACAACACCTATAGCAACAACACCTATAGCAACATCACCTACAGCAACAACACCTATAGCAACAACACCTATAACAACATCAGCAATAACACCTATAGCAACAACACCTATAACAACATCACATATAACACCATAGCAATAACACCTATAGCAACAACACCTATAGCAACAACACCTACAGTAACATCACCTATAGCAACATCACCTATAGCAACATCACCTATAGCAACATCACCTATAGCAACATCACCTATAGCAACATCACCTACAGCAACATCACCTATAGCAACTTGTCTTCAGTGAAGCTGTGGAAAGAGCTCTACTGTAGCTCTTTGCTTTGGATACAATGTGTTTTTAGCTCCTGCCCTCATCACTATGTGCTTGATTGTGTTCTGTGAGAAAGAAAGTGTGTGTGTGTGTCTGTGTGTGTGTGTGTGTGTGTGTGTGTGTGTGTGTGTGTGTGTGTGTGTGTGTGTGTGTGTGTGTGTGTGTGTGTGTGTGTGTGTGTGTGTGTGTGTGTGTGTGTGTGTGTGTGTGTGTGTGTGTGTGTGTGTCTCTGTCTCTGTCTCTGTGTGTGTGTCTCTGTGTCTCTGTGTCTCTGTGTCTCTGTGTCTGTGTCTGTGTCTGTGTCTGTGTCTGTGTCTGTGTCTGTGTCTGTGTCTGTGTCTGTGTCTGTGTCTGTGTCTGTGTGTGTGTGTGTGTTAAAACAAACCGAGTATTAGATTTGTTCTTTTTTTTGTTGTTCAAGGCTCCGGAATGTAGGCCAGATAAACATCGCTCATTGATTGGTTGAATGCTATTTCAAATACTCTCTCTGTCAAGTAAATCCCCGATGATATGACCTGTTTATGCCTCGTTGTGAATATTGGATGACTTGTCAGTCTATTAGCACTAATTGATGTGTATTTATTGGCGTCTCAGTTAGCTGGGATAGTCAGGGAGATGACTTGGTGGATCGAACTAAAATGAACATGTCACCCCCCACCACCACCCCCCCAGCCTCCATATTCAACCTGTACTACTACTGTGCGTATACAATGAATACTTCCTGTGATGTACAGCATATTGTTAGTGCTAATATTACAATCATTTCCCATAGCAGAAGAACACTTACTGAGCATTTGATGTACAGTGGGCTATATTATATATCAATGACTTTATCCCTGTTTAATTAGCCAGTGTTTTACCTCAGAGTCACTATGTGGAACTCATTAGAGACATTATCCCTGTTTAATTAGCTCAAAGTCACTATGTGGAACTCATTAGAGACATTATCCCTGTTTAATTAGCTCAAAGTCACTATTATGGAACTCATTAGAGACTTTATCCCTGTGTAATTAGCCAGTGTTTTACCTCAAAGAGTCACTATGTGGAACTCATTAGAGACATTATCCCTGTTTAATTAGCTCAAAGTCACTAGGTGGAACTCATTAGAGACTTTATCCCTGTGTAATTAGCCAGTGTTTTACCTCAAAGAGTCACTATGTGGAACTCATTAGAGACTTTATCCCTGTTTAATTAGCTCAAAGTCACTAGGTGGAACTCATTAGAGACTTTATCCCTGTGTAATTAGCCAGTGTTTTACCTCAGAGTCACTAGGTGGCAGTATGGATTTATTACTGAATCAACACTGAAAGCTCTTCCTTGTTAGTACAACTTGGGCAAGCCCCTCAGACTTCTGAATGAAGTAACAAGCTCATCCCAAATGGCACCCTATTCCCTAGTGCACTACTCTTGACCAGAGCTGGCACCCTATTCCCTATATAAGTGCACTACTTTTGACCAGCGCCCGTAGGGATTAGTGAACCATTTGAGGCCTCGTAATGATGCCCACTACTCTTGACCAGAGCTGGCACCCTATTCCCTATATAAGTGCACTACTTTTGACCAGCGCCCGTAGGGAATAGGGAACCATTTGAGGCCTACTAATGATGCCCACTCACTTTTCACTGGGTTTTATTTCTCTAAAAGGTTGGGTACTTTTAAATTGATACAGGGGCACTTTCATGTGATTACGTAAAGTGTAAGAATGAAGTGCAGATGCAACTTTTGGTAACAGAATAACGGCAAACAGCACCAACTGTCATTCTGCTACTGAACCTTAGATCTGCACTGTTCTTTAATTCATGTGGGTTTTTTTATTGAATTTCTCAGAGGAAATTGTTACAACTTGTGTATAGAGTTGTAATGGTTTGTTTAACTTTGTAATCATTGTTTTTATTTTATTTTTTACGTACGTTTGGAAGTGAGAAATGTCATTGTTGGCATCGCTATGTTCCCATATGCCGACACGTATAGCGTAGTCTGGTATTAAGTCAAACCAACTGTTTATTATTTTATAAAGTAGCTCATTTATCTTTAACTGATAATATACTCTGTCATATTCACTCGCTTCGTTCATTTCCAGAAGATACATCTCAAAAGTTGTGTTGTATTGTATCTACGCTGTAGCTACAGCCCAGTATATATCTCAATATATTTCAAATACGACAATGGAACCATTTGGATCTATATATTTTTTTTATCAGACAATCGATTTCTGCCTCTTCGTGATGCTGTTTCTATGCTAGACATGTGAGCACTTGATCTGTTTAAAGCAGATTGTTTTTCTCCAAAAGCCCTGACTGGGAAACGTACGTTTTGCACGATAAAACTAATCTGCCTGCTCTCTGTTTGGGCTTACCCGGCTGTATGTGCTGTCCACTGAAGGGATGCACTCTCCTCTCCTCTCCTCTCCTCTCCTCTCCTCTCCTCTCCTCTCCTCTCCTCTCCTCTCCTCTCCTCTCCTCTCCTCTCCTCTCCTCTCCTCTCCTCTACCCTCTTATCCTCTCCTCTACCCTCTTATCCTCTCCTCTCCTCTCCTATCCT
>NC_060185.1:94342279-94357279 GCF_021184085.1 Oncorhynchus gorbuscha | reverse complement strand
AGAATAACAAAGCTGTAAACCATGATCCTACATTTAAACCATCATCTTAGTGAATACCATTGGTGTTTATGAGGGTTTCAGCATTAAATATATATATTTTTTTTAACACACTTTTATTTATTTTACTATGTCAATATGTATTTGTTTTCAATGTTTTGGCATCAAACTAGTGGCAGTTGTGAAAAAAGTAAATAGTTGGAAAAGTTGAAGAGTTAATTGAAAATAATGCTATTGTTGATTAGATGCTTTTTTTCATTATGGTAGAACTTTTTTAGATGTAAAACTCTATGGGCACAAATCTAAATTGATAACATTTATAATGCTCTGTATCTTTATGTTCAGAGCCTTTGATTCATTCATTCGGGTTTTACACATCTTTCACCCCTGAGTCATTTATGCAAAATCAACATTTTCTGTTAAATACCATGAGAACATTAAGTTTAGTCCCCAATACATCATATAATGATGGGCTCACCATTTAGTCATTTTAACTAACATTTAATCCAATAGGCAAAACATATAAGATAACTGCTGAATAGAAGTATAGCAGATGGTAAGTATAATTTTACATACAGTATTTGACTATAACTCGACATGCATTTTTTTAAAAGTATAATTTGTATCCGATGGCAGGTTGTGAGCATGTTGAGGAATATGTCTTCCAGATTCATTATCCTTATACAGAATATACATAGGAGATTCATTATCCTTGTACAGAATATACATAGGAGATTCATTATCCTTATACAGGATATACATAGGAGATTCATTATCCTTATACACATTTAACATTACATTTAAGTCATTTAGCAGACGCTCTTATCCAGAGCGACTTACAAATTGGTGCATTCACCTTATGACATCCAGTGGAACAGTCACTTTACAATGCTGCATCTAAATCTTAAAGGGGGGGGTGAGAGGGATTACTTATCCTATCCTAGGTATTCCTTAAAGAGGTGGGGTTTCAGGTGTCTCCGGAAGGTGGTGATTGACTCCGCTGTCCTGGCGTCGTGAGGGAGTTTGTTCCACCATTGGGGGGCCAGAGCAGCGAACAGTTTTGACTGGGCTGAGCGGGAGCTGTACTTCCTCAGTGGTAGGGAGGCGAGCAGGCCAGAGGTGGATGAACGCAGTGCCCTTGTTTGGGTGTAGGGCATGATCAGAGCCTGGAGGTACTGAGGTGCCGTTCCCCTCACAGCTCCGTAGGCAAGCACCATGGTCTTGTAGCGGATGCGAGCTTCAACTGGAAGCCAGTGGAGAGAACGGAGGAGCGGGGTGAACATACGTAGGAGATTCATTATCCTTGTACAGAATATACATAGGAGATTCATTATCCTTGTACAGAATATACATAGGAGATTCATTATCCTTGTACAGAATATACATAGGAGATTCATTATCCTTGTACAGAATATACATAGGAGATTCATTATCATTGTACAGAATATACATAGGAGATTCATTATCCTTATACAGAACATACATAGGAGATTCATTATCCTTGTACAGAATATACATAGGAGATTCATTATCCTTGTACAGAATATACATAGGAGATTCATTATTTTGTACAGAATATACATAGGAGATTCATTATCCTTATACAGAACATACATAGGAGATTCATTATCCTTGTACAGAATATACATAGGAGATTCATTATCCTTATACAGAATATACATAGGAGATTCATTATCCTTATACAGAATATACATAGGAGATTCATTATCCTTATACAGGATATACATAGGAGATTCATTATCCTTATACAGAATATACATAGGAGATTCATTATCCTTATTCACATTTAACATTACATTTAAGTCATTTAGCAGACGCTCTTATCCAGAGCGACTTACAAATTGGTGCATTCACCTTATGACATCCAGTGGAACAGTCACTTTACAATGCTGCA
Source organism: Oncorhynchus gorbuscha (assembly GCF_021184085.1). Classification (NCBI taxonomy): domain Eukaryota; kingdom Metazoa; phylum Chordata; class Actinopteri; order Salmoniformes; family Salmonidae; genus Oncorhynchus; species Oncorhynchus gorbuscha. Next base: position 94,355,367 of record NC_060185.1, on the reverse strand, counting down.
TCTAAATCTTAAAGGGGGGTGAGAGGGATTACTTATCCTATCCTAGGTATTCCTTAAAGAGGTGGGGTTTCAGGTGTCTCCGGAAGGTGGTGATTGACTCCGCTGTCCTGGCGTCGTGAGGGAGTTTGTTCCACCATTGGGGGGCCAGAGCAGCGAACAGTTTTGACTGGGCTGAGCGGGGGCTGTACTTCCTCAGTGGTAGGGAGGCGAGCAGGCCAGAGGTGGATGAACGCAGTGCCCTTGTTTGGGTGTAGGGCATGATCAGAGCCTGGAGGTACTGAGGTGCCGTTCCCCTCACAGCTCCGTAGGCAAGCACCATGGTCTTGTAGCGGATGCGAGCTTCAACTGGAAGCCAGTGGAGAGAACGGAGGAGCGGGGTGAACATACGTAGGAGATTCATTATCCTTGTACAGAATATACATAGGAGATTCATTATCATTGTACAGAATATACATAGGAGATTCATTATCCTTATACAGAATATACATAGGAGATTCATTATCCTTATACAGAATATACGTAGGAGATTCATTATCCTTGTACAGAATATACATAGGAGATTCATTATCCTTGTACAGAATATACATAGGAGATTCATTATCCTTGTACAGAATATACATAGGAGATTCATTATCCTTGTACAGAATATACATAGGAGATTCATTATCCTTGTACAGAATATACATAGGAGATTCATTATCCTTATACAGAATATACGTAGGAGATTCATTATCCTTGTACAGAATATACATAGGAGATTCATTATCCTTGTACAGAATATACATAGGAGATTCATTATCCTTGTACAGAATATACATAGGAGATTCATTATCCTTGTACAGAATATACATAGGAGATTCATTATCCTTGTACAGAATATACATAGGAGATTCATTATCCTTGTACAGAATATACATAGGAGATTCATTATCCTTATACAGAATATACATAGGAGATTCATTATCCTTATACAGAAATACATAGGAGTTTCATTATCCTTATACAGAACATACGTAAGAGATTCATTATCCTTATACAGAATATACATAGGAGATTCATTATCCTTATACAGAATATACACAGGAGATTCATTATCCTTATACAGAACATACATAGGAGATTCATTATCCTTATACAGAATATACATAGGAGATTCATTATCCTTATACAGAATATACACAGGAGATTCATTATCCTTATACAGAACATACATAGGAGATTCATTATCCTTGTACAGAATATACATAGGAGATTCATTATTTACATTTACATTTAAGTCATTTAGCAGATTCTTATCCAGAGCGACTACAATATACATAGGAGATTCATTATCCTTGTACACAATATACATAGGAGATTCATTATCCTTATACAGAATATACATAGGAGATTCATTATCCTTGTACAGAATATACATAGGAGATTCATTATCCTTATACAGAACATACGTAGGAGATTCATTATCCTTGTACAGAATATACATAGGAGATTCATTATCCTTATACAGAATATACATAGGAGATTCATTATCCTTATACAGAACATACATAGGAGATTCATTATCCTTATACAGAATATACATAGGAGATTCATTATCCTTATACAGAATATACATAGGAGATTCATTATCCTTGTACAGAATATACATAGGAGATTCATTATCCTTATACAGAATATACATAGGAGATTCATTATCCTTGTACAGAATATACATAGGAGATTCATTATCCTTGTACAGAATATACATAGGAGATTCATTATCCTTGTACAGAATATACATAGGAGATTCATTATCCTTGTACAGAATATACATAGGAGATTCATTATCCTTATACAGAATATACATAGGAGATTCATTATCCTTATACAGAACATACATAGGAGATTCATTATCCTTGTACAGAATATACATAGGAGATTCATTATCCTTGTACAGAATATACATAGGAGATTCATTATCCTTGTACACAATATACATAGGAGATTCATTATCCTTATACAGAATATACATAGGAGATTCATTATCCTTGTACAGAATATACATAGGAGATTCATTATCCTTATACAGAACATACGTAGGAGATTCATTATCCTTGTACAGAATATACATAGGAGATTCATTATCCTTATACAGAATATACATAGGAGTTTCATTATCCTTATACAGAACATACGTAAGAGATTCATTATCCTTATACAGAATATACATAGGAGATTCATTATCCTTATACAGAATATACACAGGAGATTCATTATCCTTATACAGAACATACATAGGAGATTCATTATCCTTATACAGAATATACATAGGAGATTCATTATCCTTATACAGAATATACACAGGAGATTCATTATCCTTATACAGAACATACATAGGAGATTCATTATCCTTGTACAGAATATACATAGGAGATTCATTATTTACATTTACATTTAAGTCATTTAGCAGACGCTCTTATCCAGAGCGACTTACAATATACATAGGAGATTCATTATCCTTGTACACAATATACATAGGAGATTCATTATCCTTATACAGAATATACATAGGAGATTCATTATCCTTGTACAGAATATACATAGGAGATTCATTATCCTTATACAGAACATACGTAGGAGATTCATTATCCTTGTACAGAATATACATAGGAGATTCATTATCCTTATACAGAATATACATAGGAGATTCATTATCCTTATACAGAACATACATAGGAGATTCATTATCCTTATACAGAATATACATAGGAGATTCATTATCCTTATACAGAATATACATAGGAGATTCATTATCCTTGTACAGAATATACATAGGAGATTCATTATCCTTATACAGAATATACATAGGAGATTCATTATCCTTATACAGAATATACATAGGAGATTCATTATCCTTATACAGAATATACATAGGAGATTCATTATCCTTGTACAGAATATACATAGGAGATTCATTATCCTTATACAGAATATACATAGGAGATTCATTATCCTTATACAGAATATACATAGGAGATTCATTATCCTTGTACAGAATATACATAGGAGATTCATTATCCTTGTACACAATATACATAGGAGATTCATTATCCTTATACAGAATATACATAGGAGATTCATTATCCTTATACAGAATATACATAGGAGATTCATTATCCTTGTACAGAATATACATAGGAGATTCATTATCCTTATACAGAACATACGTAGGAGATTCATTATCCTTGTACAGAATATACATAGGAGATTCATTATCCTTATACAGAATATACATAGGAGATTCATTATCCTTATACAGAACATACATAGGAGATTCATTATCCTTATACAGAATATACATAGGAGATTCATTATCCTTATACAGAATATACATAGGAGATTCATTATCCTTGTACAGAATATACATAGGAGATTCATTATCCTTATACAGAATATACATAGGAGATTCATTATCCTTATACAGAATATACATAGGAGATTCATTATCCTTATACAGAACATACGTAGGAGATTCATTATCCTTATACAGAATATACATAGGAGATTCATTATCCTTATACAGAATATACATAGGAGATTCATTATCCTTATACAGAATATACATAGGAGTTTCATTATCCTTGTACAGAATATACATAGGAGTTTCATTATCCTTATACAGAATATACATAGGAGATTCATTATCCTTATACAGAATATACATAGGAGATTCATTATCCTTATACAGAATATACATAGGAGTTTCATTATCCTTGTACAGAATATACATAGGAGATTCATTATCCTTATACAGAATATACACTGGAGATTCATTTAAAGTTCATTTCGTTTAAAGTTAATTTTCTGAAATTACAATAATAGGATTTGAGATCATACGGTATGCTTTCCTTAAACTCACTTTAAGGTTAAGGTTACTGTAACTCGTGTGTGTGTGTGTGTGTGTGTGTGTGTGTGTGTGTGTGTGTGTGTGTGTGTGTGTGTGTGTGTGTGTGTGTGTGTGTGTGTGTGTGTGTGTGTGTGTGTGTGTGTGTGTGTGTGTGTGTGTGTGTGTGTGTGTGTGTTTGTATGCGGGTGTTAGATCTTAATTTGACCAGTTTTTCACAGAAGGAAAATTATCCTGCAGGAACAAGGAATGTGAATTATTGTGTAGATTATAGTTAATGGACATTTTTTGAGGGGTTGATACTTTTTTTTGTTAGGGCAAATCAAGTCTGACATTGAAGGGGCATCGGGTGGCATTTGGGACGCAATCAGTGGTAGAATGGCTCTCTGCTCAAAGATAAAGGATAACATTACACAGAAATTAGTCTTGACAATGTGCTTCAGTCCTCCACAATGGGAGTCAGCTGTCAGTCCTCTACAATGGGAGTCAGTTGTCAGTCCTCTACAATGGGAGTCAGCTGTCAGTCCTCTACAATGGGAGTCAGCTGTCAGTCCTCTACAATGGGAGTCAGCTGTCAGTCCTCTACAATGGGAGTCAGCTGTCAGTCCTCTACAATGGGAGTCAGCTGTCAGTCCTCTACAATGGGAGTCAGCTGTCAGTCCTCTTCAATGGGAGTCAGCTGTCAGTCCTCTTCAATGGGAGTCAGCTGTCAGTCCTCTTCAATGGGAGTCAGCTGTCAGTCCTCTTCAATGGGAGTCAGCTGTCAGTCCTCTACAATGGGAGTCAGCTGTCAGTCCTCTACAATGGGAGTCAGCTGTCAGTCCTCTACAATGGGAGTCAGCTGTCAGTCCTCTACAATGGGAGTCAGCTGTAAGTCCTCTACAATGGGAGTCAGCTGTCAGTCCTCTACAATGGGAGTCAGCTGTAAGTCCTCTACAATGGGAGTCAGCTGTAAGTCCTCTACAATGGGAGTCAGCTGTCAGTCCTCCACAATGGGAGTCAGCTGTCAGTCCTCCACAATGGGAGTCAGCTGTCAGTCCTCTACAATGGGAGTCAGCTGTCAGTCCTCTACAATGGGAGTCAGCTGTCAGTCCTCTACAATGGGAGTCAGCTGTCAGTCCTCTACAATGGGAGTCAGCTGTCAGTCCTCTACAATGGGAGTCAGCTGTCTGTCCTCTACAATGGGAGTCAGCTGTCAGTCCTCTACAATGGGAGTCAGCTGTCTGTCCTCTACAATGGGAGTCAGCTGTCTGTCCTCTACAATGGGAGTCAGCTGTCAGTCCTCTACAATGGGAGTCAGCTGTCAGTCCTCTACAATGGGAGTCAGCTGTCAGTCCTCTACAATGGGAGTCAGCTGTCAGTCCTCTACAATGGGAGTCAGCTGTCAGTCCTCTACAATGGGAGTCAGCTGTCAGTCCTCTACAATGGGGGTCAGCTGTCAGTCCTCTACAATGGGAGTCAGCTGTCAGTCCTCTACAATGGGGGTCAGCTGTAATCTTTGAGACTGGCATTATTCGGGATTGTGTCGTTTTTTTTTGGTTGGAAAGTGATTTTCTTCAAAATCCTTGTAAAGTAGTAGCCTATTGAATTGATTGTTGATTGTTTCAATTCAGTTCTAGAAAAAAAATACTTGCAAAATGAGAGTGAGGAGTTGTAAGAATTGTAATATTTATTTCTGTGGGGATATTCTGACTGTTTCAAGGACACTTCAGTGAAATAGTAATATTCATGCATGGGGCCCAGATATCAGCCATTATTCCCTATAGGCGTTAGGTCCCTCTACATTTCCTCTCATTTCTGCATTTTAGACCCATTTGAAGAGCAGTTTCTCAGACCATGTGGTGTAGCCATTTCAACTTCCAATGGAGAAGGAAGAAGGACAGCTGATATGAATGAAATGGCCCCTCTTCTCTTCCCTGCTTTAGCTTACTATTTACGTTAATGAGTATAGAGTAGAATCAAATAGAGTAGAATCAAATAGAGTAGAATCAAATAGAGTAGAATAGAGTATAATAGAGTAGAATAGAATATAGAATATAATAAAATAGAGTAGAATAGAGTATAATACAATAGAGGAGAATATAGTAAAATAGAGTAGAATAGTATAATAGAATATAGAATATAATAAAATAGAGTACAATAGAGTATAATACAATAGAGGAGAATATAGTCAAATAGAGTAGAATGTATTAGAATATGATATAATAAAATGGTTAGAATTCAGTATAATAGAAAAAATAGTATAAAATGAGAGTGAGTAGAATTGTAAGAATTGTAATATTTATTTCTGTGGGGATATTCTGACTGTTTCAAGGACACTTAGAATGAAATAGTAATATTCATGAATGGGGTATAGATATCAGCCATTAGAGCATAGAATAGGTGAAGTATAATTTCCTCTCATTTCTGCATTATAGAACATTTGAAGTAGCAGTTTAAAGACCAGAATAGAGTGTAGTATAATATAGTTAGAATGGAGAAGAAGAAGTGAAGTAGAATGGAGTATAGAATGAAATAGCCCCCTCTTCTCTTCCCTGCTTTAGCTTATAGTATAGAATAGAGTGAAGTAGAATAGAGTATAGAATAGAGTAGAATAGAGTATAGAATAGAAGTAGAATATAGTATAGAATAGATTGAAGTAGAATAGAGTATAGAATAGAGTATAATAGAGTATAGAAATAGAATATAGTATAGAATATAATAAAATAGAGTATAGAATAGAGTAGAATAGTATAGAATAGAGGAGTAGAATGGAGTAAGAATAGTGTGAAGTAGAATGGAGTATAGAATAATAGAATAGAGCATAGAATATGAAGTATAATATAGTGTAGAATAGAGTGAAGTAGAATACAGTATAGAACAGAGTGAAGAGAATATAGTCAAATAGAGTGAAGTATAATATAGTGTAGAATAGAATATAGAATATAATAAAATGGAGTATAGAAATAGTAGAATATAATAGAATAGAGTGAAGTAGAATAGAGTATAGAATAGAGTGAAGTAGAATAGAGTATAGAATAGAAGTAGAATATAGTATAGAATAGATTGAAGTAGAATAGAGTATAGAATAGAGTAGAATAGAGTATAGAATAGAGTAGAATATAGTATAGAATAGATTGAAGTAGAATAGAGTATAGAATAGAGTAGAATAGAGTATAGAATAGAGTGAAGTAGAATGGAGTATAGAATAGTGTGAAGTAGAATGGAGTATAGAATAGAGTAGAATAGAGCATAGAATAGAGTGAAGTATAATATAGTGTAGAATAGAGTGAAGTAGAATAGAGTATAGAACAGAGTGAAGTAGAATGGAGTAAAGAGTAGAATAGAGTGAAGTATAATATAGTGTAGAATAGAGTATAGAATAGAGTGAAGTAGAATGGAGTATAGAATAGAGTGAAGTAGAATATAGTATAGAATAGAGTGAAGTAGAATAGAGCATAGAATAGAGTAGAATAGAGCATAGAATAGAGTGAAGTAGAATAGAGTATAGAGTAGAATTACATAAAAAAAATATATATATATTTCACCTTTATTTAACCAGTTAGTTGAGAACAAGTTCTAATTTGCAACGGCGACCTGGTCAAGATAAAGCAAAGCAGTGTGATGCAGACAACAACAGAGTTACACATGGAGTAAACAGTAAACAAGCCAATAACACAAACAAGTCAATGACACAGTAGAGAAAAGAAAGTCTGTATACAGTGAGTGCAAAAGGCATGAGGTATAGGCCATAGGAGCGAATAATTACAATGTAGCAGATTAACACTGAAGTGATAAATGATCAGATGATGATGTGCAAGTAGAGATATTGGTGTGCAAAAGAGCAGAAAAGTAAATAAAATAAAAACAGTATGGGGATGAGGTAGGTAGATTGGGTGGGCTATTTACAGATGGACTATGTACAGCTGCAGCGATCGGTTAGCTGCTCAGATAGTTGATGTTTAAAGTTGGTGAGGGAAATAAAAGTCTCCAACTTCAGCGATTTTTGCAATTCGTTCCAGTCACTGGCAGCAGAGAACTGGAAGGAAAGGCGGCCAAATGAGGTGTTGGAATAGAGTAGAATATATTATAGAGTAGAGTAGAGTATAGAAGTACTGTGTACTCATGAAAAGAAATATGCAGAGACCTATATTTCAGTTCCTCACCTAAATGGTAGTATGTTATAATACCCATGTAGACTTGTTTGGTAGACAGGAGAAGCCCAGGTTTCCCTCATTGTTGAAGATGCTCTACTCTATCAATTCAGAAGAGACAATCTGACATTCAATTATATATTCACTTCTCTTCGTTCTGTTGACCTGACTCCTATCGGATGTTCCTGATGGAGTAGTCATTCGTTCATTTGTAGCGACACATCAATTACATGCCTTAATCAACTGGAAGAGCGGATATCTCCAAACTCTCACGAGAGACTGAGGTTATGAAATATTTAGTTCCTGAATTATTGAGAGGGAGCAGGGCGCAGGGAGCAGCCACTAGACGTGTTAAAGGAAGGGCTCCGAGGGACAGGATGGGAACGAGAGGAGCCCACACTGACAAGGGACATTCCCCCACAGCGCCATTCTCTTTCATGTGTTGTTGTGGACTAAAACTGCCACACGCACGAGCACACACAGACACACACACAGGCTCACACAAACACACACACAGGCTCAGGCTCACGCACACACACAAGCACACACACATGCTCAGGCTCACGCACACACACAAACACACACACAGGCTCAGGCTCACACACACACACACACACACACACACACACACACACACACACACACACACACACACACACACACACACACACGCTCAGGCTCACACACACACACACACACACACACACACACACACACACACACACACACACACACACACACACACACACACACACACACACACACACACACACACACACACACACACACACACACACACACACACCCTCCATAACCTTGGAGAGTTATCCACCCTATGAGTCAGTTATTGTGTTGGACCAAATATGACGACGCTCATATTCAGTGTTTCAGGAAGGATGGGATATGTTTTTAGCATTCAGAATAGCGGTTCAGAGTCGACTTTGACTTCTCTCTTTGAAGAACACACCATGGGCACTATGAGGGGGCTCAATCCCAAATGTGTGTGTGTGTGCTGCTGTAGTACACTACATTAGACCCGAACCCTATTGCCTATGTAGTGCACTACATTAGACCAGAACCCTATTCCCTATATAGTGCACTACATTAGTCCAGAACCCTATTCCCTATGTAGTGCTCTACATTAGACCAGTGCCAATGTAATGGCTCTGTGGGTTATTGTGGATTTAGAAAGATGTTCTAAACTCATGAGGTATTTATATTGTATTCTTCAATGGCTAGATATCATGTGATAAAAAGTCCAGAAATGGATGTACCAATCCCAGATTGTCAATGAAGTCATTAAGATTGTTCTTATAAATATTAGATGTCCTCTTTAAAATCTGATGAATGGCTGTCTGATCTGATGAATGGTTGACTGATCTGATGAATGGTTGACTGATATGATGAATGGCTGTCTGATCTAATGAATGGCTGACTGATCTGATGAATGGCTGACTGATCTGATGAATGGCTGTCTGATCTGATGAATGGCTGTCTGATCTGATGAATAGCTGACTGATCTGATGAATGGCTGACTGATCTGATGAATGGTTGACTGATATGATGAATGGCTGTCTGATCTGATGAATGGCTGTCTGATCTGATGAATGGCTGTCTGATCTGATGAATGGCTGTCTGATCTGATGAATGGCTGACTGATCTGATGAATGGCTGACTGATCTGATGAATGGCTGACTGATCTGATGAATGGCTGACTGATCTGATGAATGGCTGACTGATCTGATGAATGGCTGTCTGATCTGATGAATGGCTGACTGATCTGATGAATGGCTGACTGATCTGATGAATGGCTGACTGATCTGATGAATGGCTGACTGATCTGATGAATGGCTGACTGATCTGATGAATGGCTGACTGATCTGATGAATGGCTGTCTGATCTGATGAATGGCTGACTGATCTGATGAATGGCTGACTGATTTGATGAATGGCTGTCTGATCTGATGAATGGCTGACTGATCTGATGAATGGCTGACTGATCTGATGAATGGCTGTCTGATCTGATGAATGGCTGTCTGATCTGATGAATGGCTGACTGATCTGATGAATGGCTGACTGATCTGATGAATGGCTGACTGATCTGGTGAATGGCTGACTGATCTGATGATAGTATCAGGGAAGATGAAAAGAAAAAGACAGGTGGAAAGTAAATGGGTTGACCACCATACTGCTGATAAGTAAATAGGTTGACCACTATACTGCTGATAAGTAAATAGGTTGACCACCATACTGCTGATAAGTAAATAGGTTGACCACCATACTGCTGATAAGTAAATAGGTTGACCACCATACTGCTGATAAGTAAATAGGTTGACCACCATACTGCTGATAAGTAAATAGGTTGACCACCATACTGCTGATAAGTAAATAGGTAAATAGGTTGACCACCATACTGCTGATAAGTAAATAGGTTGACCACCATACTGCTGATAAGTAAATAGGTTGATGATAAGTAAATAGGTTGACCACCATACTGCTGATAAGTAAATAGGTTGACCACCATACTGCTGATAAGTAAATAGGTTGACCACCATACTGCTGATAAGTAAATAGGTTGACCACCATACTGCTGATAAGTAAATAGGTTGACCACCATACTGCTGATAAGTAAATAGGTTGACCACCATACTGCTGGTAAGGATTGAAGCATCGAGTGCTCATGATACCAATCTTATGGTATTTCTGCCTTACAAGCCTCCAAATACATGTTGAAATACAACGACATGGTTTAGTTACTTAATGGCATTAGGGTCCTGCATCCCAAATGGCACCCGATCCTCTAAATAGTGCACTACTTTTGACCAGAGCCCTATGCGCCCTGGTCATAAATAGTGCACTATATAGGGAATAGGGTGCATTTTTGGGACGAATACATGGTGTGGCGTTGCTCCTAGGAGCATGATTCTGAGTGGCACAGCACTCTTATTGGTTTTGAGTGAGGTCATAGCAGGAAGTGTGACTAGGATGTGTGAGGCTGTTTTAGCGATACAAAGTGCCTGCTGTTTGCTGGATGCTGCCTGCTGATAACGAGCCTGGTTGTGTTGTACGTGGTGGCTAGTGAGCTAATCCTGGAGTTATGAACTAAGCCCTTCTCACAAACCTCAGAAACTCTCAGACCTGATAAGTTTCACCGTTAGATTTGAACAAACAGTCTATTTGTGATAGAGAAATCCTTCGTTGTATGATATCATAAGCAAACAGGTTGGTTAACTAAATATCAAACTGTTGAAGTGGCCATCATCTGCACAGTAGTGGGTCTATGCTGGTTGTAGCCATTAGTCTGAATAGTATTATTCCTGCAGACAAGTAGCTCCTTGAAGATAAATCAAAGGTGTTGTTTAATTAATCTGCAACATCAATGCTCTGAAAGTTAATTTAGTTTCTCCGCAGTTTGAATAATGCCAGATGCCTTTTAGAAGGTTTGGTAGAGGAAGAACGACAGTACAAATCAAGGCAGGCAACTTAATCGTTCATAGTGGGTACTATTCATCAGTACTGTGTACTTCCCGGCCCTCTACAGCCCCAGCCAGTGTTAGCATCGTTCATAGTGGGTACTATTCATCAGTACTGTGTACTTCCCGACCCTCTACAGCCCCAGCCAGTGTTAGCATCGTTCATAGTGGGTACTATTCATCAGTACTGTGTACTTCCCGGCCCTCTACAGCCCCAGCCAGTGGTAGCAACGTTCAGAATGCATTACCTCACAACAACCACTTATCTACCTGACTTCCATCTGTCTGTCCGATGAGGATAATCATGACGCACCATTTGCTAAATGTACTATATGTTACGTATGATATGTTACCAATTCTAGCTAGCTGGCTAACATTAGCTAGCTGGCTAACATTAGCTAGCTGGCTAACATTAGCTAGCTGGCTAACATTAGCTAGCTGGCTAACATTAGCTAGGCTAGGGATTACAGTTAAGTTTAGGAGTTAGGTTAGGGTTAGTGGAAGGGTTAGCTAACATGGTAAAGGTTAGGGAAAGGGTTAGCTATCATGCTGGAGTCAATCACCACCTTCCGGAGACACCTGAAACCCCACCTCTTTAAGGAATACCTAGGATAGGATAAGTAATCCCTCTCACCCCCCCCCCTTTAAGATTTAGATGCACTATTGTAAAGTGACTGTTCCACTGGATGTCATAAGGTGAATGCACCAATTTGTAAGTCGCTCTGGATAAGAGCGTCTGCTAAATGACTTAAATGTAAATGTAATGCTAAGAACAGTCGCTAAAAAGTAGTAAGTAGTTGAAAAGTTGCTAATTAGCTAAAAAGCCAAAGTTGTCTGTGATGAGATTTGAACTTACAACCTTTAGGTTACTAAACGTTTGCGTTATGCGCCAACCCATACCCCCCGACCAACCACCCTACTTTCGTTTTTTTGTGTGTTGCCTTCAGTAACCATCTGTCTTATGTAACCATTCCAAACGTAACATATCATACTAATTTGAGTGTCCCGGGATGTACATTTTACTATGTGACGTCTAGTCTATGAGACCAGGCTGCATATTTGGACATATTATACATGCAGTTACAGGTGCAACCATGATATGATCGGTCGTGCATCTCTTCAGAGTGAGACACATCAAATCGATTGGGATATCGACACACAAAGTACCCTCTGCTTGCTTCTCAACCACCATTTCACACCCGTCGATGCTAACATGGTTTCGGTGAGACCCAATCGAATTCACAGACGAGCTTCTAGAACTCAGTCGTCAGGGTGATCTCATTCTGGAGCCAACAAAAAAAACGGCATTGGTATGAACCTGACAGACGTGGTCTTACAGACCGCCAAAACATCTACAACCGAACAATACACACAATGTTCTATTAAACTATTATATCCCCCTTTCTTATCTAGTGGGTTGTCACAGTCCTTCCTCTGTTTGTCCTATAGTAACCTAGCTATTCTTATATGTGTCTAGTTTAAGCAGTGGGGTGGTGTTGTGGTTTTATTTATGGACGGTTGGATATTTTCTCTGGGTGTATTTCAGTTATTCTGGCCTTTTGGGGTCTCCACAGGAAGGGGTTTATGGACTGTGGCTTAT